>NW_009926934.1:0-12007 GCF_000696875.1 Nestor notabilis | reverse complement strand
ACCTTAGAGAAAACATAAAAGTAATAACTGGAAGGTTATTTAGGGCCTGTTTGTTCACTTATTCACTATGCAGCCCCTTCTCTCCTAATGATTTTAGGCTGTTTTGTAGTCAGTTTGCCACTGTTGCATGTATGGCCTCAAGCATGGCACTGCTTTAAGGCAGCTGGGGTATTCCAAGTGAAATCTCTGCTGACTTTGGTGACTTAGGAAGAACACTGAGTTATGCAGTGAGGAAGGGAATATGCAGCATAAAAAACACATACAATCCCTTAGGTTAATCATGGAGCTGGGAGCAATTGTCAGCCCTGCCACACCGGTAGTTATCCTTGGATATAGGAGGGATGCCGATGCTTGCCTTTCTGTGGCCCCTTGTGTGCAGTCTGAAGGGCCCAAGATGCTGATGAGCTGTCCAAGTGGCTCTAACATGGTGTATTGCCCTGCTGCAGGCAGGTACTTGATTAAAGGAGTGCTTTGGTTGCTGTTGCAAACAGAAAAGGGAGATTGGAAGAAAAACTAAAGGCAGCTTTACCACATTTGAGTAAAGCCAAATTAGAGCAAATAGGAGGTATTCCACTATCTGTGACTTCATTGTATCATTTGCAATTACACTTTGACTTGATCAGTTCTTTAATTGATAATGGACTGTGCAGCAGACCATTAGTGGAAGGGCAGTCCTTGGTGTCATTGTTGTGCCCCTCGAGAGAAAACAAGAAATTCTTTACTCAAAGAGATCCAGTCCTTAACCCTAGAGGAAGGGGCTTCATCAGCAATTGTTTTCTTCACAGGAATGGTTTTGTATTGATAGTTTCATTTCAGCAAGCTGTATTTTGACCTATCTGTGGGCACAGCTGCAGTTTCTCCTTGGCTGGTGGTAGAGTAGCTAGATATAAAACCTTGAGCTTATGACTTAACATGTATACATAGTTAGATATATCTTGTTTAAATATGTGTGTGTATTTCCATCTAGGAATATCTGCACAGGCATAACAATACGTTCTATAAAGCTAATAAAAATTTTGGAGGCATTCACAAGTACTCAATCCTAGCAAAGATCCCCAGGAGTGATCAGAAGAACTGGGAAAAACAGTATTTCCATCTTCTCTGTGGTCATAAAGATGTGAAGATAAAAACCATAATGCCTACCTGTAATCTTAACTACCCAATCTTGTTTGAGGTGTGGCTTACTTGTCAAGAGGCTTTTTTCTGTTGGCTGGAGGTTTATTGTTCTGGGTTTTTTCAGCTGGAGAACTACAGAAGCAGTTTTCACCACCCTGCAGGAGCCAGATTGTTGCAGTTTTTTTCATGAAGCCACTTCTTCTTTGACTGTCACTTAAATAACATGAGTTTTAAATAGGTGATAATGTAAACAAAATGAGAACCTAACGTTTAAGTAATCTATCTCACTAAGAGGACTTTTCAGTTTTTATGGGCCTCTGGTGCTTTCTTGGTGTTTCTCCAGAAAACCTTGCCAAAAGGAGATATAATGAAACAGTGCAGGCTGAGATCCTCTACTTGTGGCAACATCATTTTTGACTGCAGCTCTTGCAGTTTACAGTTTTATTCTGTATTTTTGATGTGTACAAGACTTCATTAAAAAAAGAATAGCTGACAACAACAAAACCCCAAATGAAAAGGCAGCTGTTATCCACACTTTTTATATTCATAATGAGTACAAAGAGCTGAATCCCAGGCCATAGGACTTGGCAGCAGGGGGAACCTATGCTTTATGTGTTAAAGCTCTCTTTCCAGACTTGAGTGTTAGTTAAGAGTGCCTACATCAAAGTTTCCTTACAGTTTCTTTACTTTTTTCTTTAAATCGGCCTTCTGTCTGGTTGTGGTGTTACTGGAAGCTGCTGTTGCAACCATGGGTGGTCTTGAGGCATCTTCTTTTCATGAAAATGTTCAGTGTGTAAATGTTTTACTGAATATTCTGCTGTAACATTTTGGGAATCTGTGCTCTTTTTCAGCAGTAGACCTGTGCAGTGGAAGTGTGAGTAGAAGATAATTGACTTTGGAAGTGGCATACATTTTCCACTGAGCTGACTTTGCCCTTGTATTGAAAATATTTACAATGATGAGAACTCATTTGCTCTTCCTAAGCTTTAGCCAAATGTTTGACTTGTCATAATTTAACTGTGATATAAGGCAAACTGAGGTGTTTAATGCCAATGTCAGATGGAGTTACCGAAAGCCAGTTTTCACAAATCCAGTTTTAGTCTTTACAAGTGGGATGAATCATTTAATCTAATTCAATGAAAACAGAAAAGCAGGAAAAATGTTGAAGCACAGAGGTGTCAGTTCATCTTCCACTTTTCACGTTCCAGAGAAAATCCTTCTAATCAGGAGGAGATTTTTAAGCTGTCTGCCATGTAACTTCATGAAGATGCTGTGCTGTTTCCCAAAGAGCAGCAGTTCAGGGAAGAAAATGTCCTTAAGAGTCCACTGAACTAAAGGAGTGCCCCTACTGAGTTCACATAGTAGTATGAATAAGGTTGGATTGATGAAATAACCTGGCACATCCACAGTTACGTCCACTTCTTTCCCTTACCATAATGTCACAGTTTAAATCATCGGAGGATCTCAGGTCGTAGATGATGAACATAACATAGGTGGTAGGATGTACTTCCTACAGGAACACAAGGAACAGTAAGCTGCATAGCAAGTATTTTCTTGTTCACAGTAGCCTGCCGTTATTGATACCCAAAGTGTTCAGGAGAAACCTACCTGTTGCGCCAGGCTTTTGGAAATGTTGTTGTACACATGGGGATAATTTTTTGAGAGTGATGAGAGCCTGAATTCGCTGTGATTTGTTGGCTGGTGTTCTAAGAGCTTTTTAAGATCTTGGATTATTGAACAATAAAAAAGTGTCCAGCTTTGTGAGTTACATTGCATTGTGAAAGGGCATCTGAAGATAGACAAAGACAGGTTTCTGAGTTACTGCTTAATGAATGGTGTGTGTTTGCATTCACATATGCGTGAAATCCACCCATTCTGAGAGGGCTTCATGAAGAGCCCAGCATTAAGTAAGTAAGGTTCCACAGCCAGGTCTGAGAGGGTTTTGTGTTCCAAAGGGCCCCTCCACTTAAAATCTTTAAAAAAGAAAAGAAAAAACCTTTCCTGCTTCCCAAGGAAGTTTCAGTGCAAATCTGGGCTACTTGTAGAAGGAGCTGTCTCAGCTGATTTTAAGTGTTTGATTCTTTGGTGGGCTGACTTCAGTCTCTTGCAATGAGATCCTTTGTGACACCACTTAAGGCTTGTGAAAGACCCCATGTATCACGGAGATCGCTGCCAAAGTAATGCATCCCATAGCAGTTCTAGAGTATTTAAAAGGCCTTCCATCTGTTTTCTACCAAGACTCCAAACAGCAAGTTAAGGTTTTGTTTTGTTTTTTTAAACTTGAATTAGAAAGTCCTGTCCAAGCTTATTGAAGGCCTTGGGCTTCACAGTTTCTAGTAAGCTTTTATCAGCAGATCATGTGGTTGTGTCTGTCCAGTTGCTTACCAGCTCACCAGGGACCTAGACTTTGAGGGAAGACTTGAGCGTAGGCCCTTGAGCATAGAGCAACACACTTCTCAACCGGCCTGTCCACAGCAAATCCCTGAGGATGTTAAATGTATGGATTTTAGAAAGAATTTGTTCATTACATGCCAGGTACTCTCAGCTTATTCTTAAATTGCACACATGACTTGACCAGGAAGCTCACTTGCTTGCTCTTGCTCTCTTGCTTACTGAGGGTTTGTTACGGTTTTCTTCAGAATCACAGTGACTTCATGCTCCCCCTACTGAAAAACAAACTTCTACAAAAATCAAAATAGGAAGGAAAAGCTTGGACTAAACTGGACTCACATTTCTGAACACAATGAAAATACCGTGCTATGCTTAAATCTCATGGATTACTTATTTTTACTATTACTACTTTTTTTAGTGGTGGAGAGGAGTTTGCAAACTTGAATTTGCAGTACTGGGTAGCTTTCTGAAAAGAAATACAGGAAGGGTTGAGCCCAAGCTGTGCTACCTGTTCTCCAGCTACTAGTATTTCCAGCTCTTCTGCATTTAGAATTGCTGGCAAATTTGGTAACCTGCTTGTAATCTCAGGTTACTGCAGGTCAAATGAATCAGTGTCATCATTCTCATGGATCATGCAAGAGGAAGAAATCAGACCCTGAGGTGTTTAATTGTGCTCTAAGGCATGAAGAAACATCTGGGAGACAGCAGGCTGGCTGACCAATGCTCAGACTCTGGGGGGATTGTGTCACTGGTCCTCATGGAAGCTGTTTCCAGGCATGTGAAGGACAAGAAGGTGACTGGGAACAGCCAAGCATGGATTTACCATGGGCAAATTGTGCCATATCAGTGTGATGAAATGATGGCAACAAGGTGGTGTGGGCACTGGGAGAGTGGAAGGCCTTGCTTATTTTGATGTGAGCAGGGTTTTTGACACTTCCAGTAACACCCCTGGAGCCAAACTGGCTACAGACTGTCTTTGCAGCGAAGACCTGGGGATCCTAATGGGCAATAAATTGGACTGGGCAGCATGACCTTGTAGCCACAAAAGCAAACTGAAGGCTGGGCTGTGGGAACAAGAACGTAGCCAGCAGACGGAGAGAAGAGGTTTTCTTGTTCTGCTTTACGTTTCTGTGACTGTGGACCCCAAGACAAGAGGGAGCACAGTTGAGGACCACTGAGGTGGTTGGATCTGAAGCACATGCCATACCAGGGAAAGGCTGCGAGAGCTGGTTGTGTTTTGGCTGAGAAGGCTGAGGGAAGAGTCCAGTTGACTCCAACTATCTGTAGGACAGCTATGAAGAAGGTGGAACTGGACTCCTGTTAGAGGAGCACAGTGGAAGGACAGGCAAGAGACAGTAGTCACAAGTTGCAGCAAGGGAAATTCTGGTTCAGCAAAAGGAAAAATATCTGCCATTGTGAGGATGGTGGAGCAGGTGCTGAAAGAGGTGGTGGGTTCTTCATGCCTGGGCAGGCTCCTGACAGCATGATCCAGCTTTGAAGCTAGGCCTGCCTTGAGCAGGACTAGAGACCTCCAGGTGCTATGTCTTAAATGTTGTTCTTTCCTTGAAATAATGGTTTGTTAGTGCATGGAAGTTAATAACTGTCTAGTTTTAAGGGGGACAATGTGAAAATATTTGCCCTAAAGCCTTCATACATGGCTCATGTATGAAACCTCATGTATGTAAATTCGTAGCTTTAGATCTTTTGAAGTGGACATTGCTGAATCATGTGATTGTCTTTCCATGAATTAAAAATGTGCCGTCTCTTTCTCCTTAAAAGAGACTGTTATGTTCAGCAGAACTCGAGGTGGTGATGCATTTTTGCAACATTAGTGAGCATGCATTATGGCTTAAGAATGGGAGCACTGTCTACAGCCCTGCTTACTTTTGATGGTTTAGTTTGAAGCTTATGTGAGAGCAAGATGTTTTAGGGAAAAACTCTGGAAGCGATGTCTTACGGCATAAAGCTATATTCCTGGCAAAGAACAGATTTTCTTGGTAACTTGCTTTCTTCCAGGAGCTTGAAGTCATTCATGCCCAACATCCATTGAGCTTCAACAGAATGTGGCTATAATGCTACAGTGGAATGCCAACTATTAAATATGGGTTCATTTAGTCACACACTTCTGATCTTTGTGAATATTGTTTGCCTTTATACAGGATCTTCTAATTCATACTGGTATTCATGTAGCTCTCAGTTAAAGGAATTCTTTTTAATTATTGTACAAAAGCCAGTAAAAGTACACCTTTTTTTTCTTCTTGATTTGCTTAAGCTGTGTGGGTTTGACCTTTAGACCTTTTCCATCAAACGAAGTAGCTGAAGACTGCATGCAGAATTTTAGCTTACATTTCACCTGCATCTACATTTCACCTGCAGAAAAAGCCAGTAGACTTAGGCTTGGTGTTACATGGCATCCTGGGGGAAGCTCTGAGTGGGCACGCACCTGAGGGGATACACAAAATACTCTTGTTCTAAAAAGGCCAAAACCTCGCAGAATCATAGAATGGTTTGGGTTCGAAGGGACCTTAAAGACCAGCAAGTTCCCCCTGCCATGGGCAGGGACACCTTCTACTAGACCAGGTTGCTCAAAGCACCATGCAGCCTGGCCTTGAACACTTCTGGGGATGGGGCATCCACAGCTTCTCTTGTCAACCTGTTCCAGTGCCTCACCACCTATCCTTTCCAAATTAAATGTACTTTTTAATTTAATGAATTAATTGAATAGTGAAGTGCAACAGTTTAGGCAATGAGATATGGAACTGTGGGACTTAAATTATTTTGATTGATAGATGTTAAAAGGGAAGTTTAATGTGCTGAGGAGCTGAGGCTGCCTTTGTGAGGCTAAATATGCAATAAGATAATAGTCTTCCTTCTGAGAGCTTTTTAAGTAATGTTGTTTATTCCTTTTTTTTTTTTAATCTGTGTGTTATGAAATATGACTACTCTTTCTGGCGTTGTATATGCCCTGTTCTTGTATTCAGGGCCAGCATTGTGATTTCCTGCATCTCCAAATATTTGCATTGCTTTTTATGTAATTGCCCAGAGGTAGTTGCATTATGCTATAAATTTTCCAGGACCTGTACGTGGATTATTAAGCTGAGGATGTTGGATAAGCCCCAAATCAGATAGACACGTTCCATGGTGTGTTTAAGGGCTTTACGCATTACGAATGGGAGACAGTGCTTAGGTATGAAGTGAGGTGCTTACAGGTTTGTCCATGTAGTGATTTATTGGCACAAGCAGTTCAGGTTGTCCAGCAAACTCCTCAGTCATAGAGTCATAGAATCAGCTGGGTTGGAAAAGACCTTTAAGATCATCAAGTCCAACCTTTACCCCAGGACTGCCAAGTCCACCACTAAAACATGTCATTAAGGGCCTCATCTACAGAGTTTCTGAACACTTCCAGGGACAGTGATTCTACCACTTCTTGGGAAGCCTGTTCCAATGCCTGGTCACCCTTTTGAGGGTGCCAGTGTGATGCTGGCGTGATGCCCCTGCCTTTCTGGGGCTGTGACACAAGTGAACAGCAGCAATCAGCTGCACGGTGGGTGGGTTAACATGGGACATGCAGAGCATGGGCAGCAGCGTGTGCCTGCAAAGTGGTACGTACATGTGCACTTCATCGTCTGAATTCTGCAGCTCCATGGAGGCCCACCTGGAGGTCAGGTGCACCTACAGTGTGCCTTGCTGAGGGCTGTTTAGTGTCTCTGTAATTATCCACCTAACAAGCACACAAAAAGATGGCTGATTGTGGAAATGTTCAGTTTCTTCATCTTCGATCTGCTGGAAGGGAGAGATGACAGAATGGAGCAGGGGCTGGGATCAGAGGTACAAGCTGTCTTTCCCAGTTTGACCATGAATTTGTTTCTGACCTTTTTTTCAGGAGATTAAATCTCTCTCGGGCTCTTCTAACTGGAAAATGTTCCCACCTTTCATTAAAGTGTTTTGAAATCTGGGTTCAAGACAGAATGAATAAGAGCTAAGCATTTATTTTAAGATTTTTTTTTCCCCACAGTGAAATTGATTCTGCCCCAGCAAGGTAGTTAACAAGTCTTGAAGTAGAAAAATAGTAGATGGCGATATTTGGTTATAGTGTAGTTTTGTCTTTGGCTCTGTCTCAAACTCTGTGTTCTAATACTTTCTCTGTAGAGATAAGTAGACACAAAATTACATGTATAATAGAGTATGTTACACAAGTAAGAGACATCTTCCTTTTGGGCTCTCAGAGGTCCATTATAAAGAATCCCAGGTATTTTCATTGGTTGGTTGGCTGCCTGACACAGACTTCTGTATCTGTGTCTGGATATTTCCAAATGGAAATGCAAGCACATACATGTCTTTTCATACACAGTGAATCCAGGATTTGAAGTGCTCTGCATGTTTCACACAGCTTGTCCGTATGGCATGCAGCACAGGTTTGATGCCTTCTTGGTCACAAACATTTAGCCATTTTTCAGGGTACCTAGTTAGCCCAGTTCCTTGTACTTGGAGAATAAGAGGATATTTGAGGTGGGAGACAGAAGACCTGAAGTAGTTGTTCCTGTTATGAGACTAATGTGTTAAGTGGCCAAACTTAGGTGAGTATCGAAGTTTAGGGCCTGTGTAAGATCATAGGTTGGGTGGGGTGTAAACCAGAAACCTGTCGATATGGCATGGTGGATTTTTTGCTTTATCTGGTGTGAGGAATGCTTAGAACATGCTTTATTCTCCAGGATTTTCTCATACATTCAGTTGAGGCCCTAATTACTTATGGACTTCATATATCAGAATTTTCTCATGATAAGTCATTAAATTGTGCTGAAAAAGCTCTAAATAATGAACTGGCATTTGTTTCTATGGATAAGATTTCCCCCTCCCCTTTCTCTTTTGATTCCTTGGTCCTGAAATCACCTGTCTTCTGGCCCAAATTCAATCCATCAGAATGCTTAAACGTAGGCTTAATTTTAGTGTGCACTTACCATTGCAGGACCAAGAGTTGCATAATAAAATAACAGTAGATGATAGTAACAACAAACTTTTTTCCTTTTGTTTTTTTTTTTTTTTTTTTAATCTAAAAATTGGGGGAAAGTTATTTTTAAACACCAAAATGGAATAAAAATGAAAATAACCACTAGATGGCACTTGAAAATTGTGTATTGAGATCGTACATCTGCTTTCAAAATAATTACAAATTTTGATAGACCCTAAAGGTTTTTATGTGGACTTGCATAGGTCTGAGAGGTGGTGGTATGTCCAAAACTAAAGTTAAAGTTCCTTTAGCTCTGTCTTCTTCTGTGATCAAATTAAACCACTGCACTCAGAAATGTAGTCTGCAGTAAAAGCTCATTCCTGATACTTAAAGTGCTGCCTTTAGCAAGAAGAGAAATGCATGTAGTGCATATAAATGCATTAACTAAATAAAAGCGTGCAGACTTGTTTGTTTTCCACTTGTTAATTGTAGAATCATTTAGGTTGGAAAAGACCCTTAAGATCAAGTCCAGCCTTTAACCTAACGCTGCCAAGCCCACAACTAAACCATGTCCCTAAGTGCCACATCCGCATCTTTTAAATACCTCTGGGGATGGTGATTCCTGTACCAGAGCTTGTCAACCTTTCTGGGGAAGAATTTTTTATGAATATCCAATCTAAACCTCCCCTGGCACGACTTGAGACCATTTGTTTTCATCCTATAACTTGGTACTTGGGAGTGGAGAGTCGTATCCAGCTTTTTAACAAAATGGTGCTTTGCCTTGGTGTTGTGTTTACCTTCTTGGGATATGCCTAATTTGAGATACAGCGTATTTTGCCGAAGTGTTGCTGCTTTTAATACTATTTTAGGCCAATAATTTGGACAATAACCCAGAATCTTGTAGGGGAGGGTTCCAGCAGGGAACAGACTCCAGGGGTTCCCTTTTCACTAGCTTATTGCTTTACCCACTTTATCTCTTGCTAGGGGGAAAAGGTGGAAGGAGATAATAACAGTTTGATTCTGCAGAAAATTTGAGAGTAGCTAGGAATTTATTATCCAGTCAATCTTGTGGTATTTCTGTCAATGATCATTGCACAAGCCTCTTATTTGGAATTTTCATGTAGCCTCTTTATTGTTGTTTCTCAGATGCACGAGAGTTACATTACCATGATTTATGAGCTAGTAATATTGAAGATGAACAAAACTGAGTAAATGCTGTCTGTAGCCATTAATTTGGTTCTTTTTCTGTAGGAGCAGTGGGTAGTAGCTGTTTTGAGGGGTTGTTTGGAGAACTGTCTTAGCCCATTGTACTTGAGTTGAAGAGAGTGAAAGTAGACAAACTATAATACTGGGTTGTGCGAGGATATTTTACAGCCTATTAAATATGTATTAAGGGACTAATTCTTTCATTTGCTTATACAGCTGTGTATGGTTCCCCTGACACTGGTAGTAATTATGACTGAATTTTATTATGAAAGCCTCGTTACACACATGGTAAACCTTTGAATGGATTACAGTAGCGATGGACACAGCTGCATTGTCCCGGTTTTGCAGAAGATGCTAGGGCACAATCAACAAGAGGTGAAAAGGAGAGTCGAACAATTTTCCCATTCAGCTGTGCTCACCCTGCGATGTCTGCTGCAGGAACGTCTCCTCTTTTGTGCTGCTCTGTGCGGCGCAAAAGCACTTGGCTGTGATTCTGCCCTGCCTGGACCCTACAGCAATTTGTATGCTTGCTAATCAAAGGTAAAAATGAAGCTTTGGGAGTGGCAAGTCAAAAAGATTAACTCCCCACCCCCTTACTCAGAGGGTCTGGTCCTCCAGAGGACTCCAGGACACCCCTCTTCTTCACATAAAATTTCAGTTTGACTCTGAATTCATACCCAATAGCCCTCCAGTGAGGAAATTGTTGCTGAACTGCAGATGCCCGCATGGGAATGAGCTGGTGGGAGTATCCGTGCACAGAAATTCATCAGGTATTTCCTGTGGCCATTTTACCTGTGATCTCAGTGGCCCTAAAACTCTCTGTGCTGAGATTAACCATTTAGTGCCTTGCAAAAGCTAGTGGGAACCCCCGGTGATCCGGTTAACAAATCACAAACGTTTTCATTTTAGGGTGATATTAAAATAACAGCAAATCACCGGAATGACAGCAGTCTTTTTGGAAAAGCTGCTCTTCAGGCAGGGCCAGGTAGTCCTGAACACACAAGTGCACAAAGCGAATTTTTGGGGGTATGTATGTGAATGCTTTCCTGGCTCTGGACCCTTCTTTTCCTTGCTGTCAGGCAACTATTCTGTCAAAATACCTCCCCTGGTTTAACTCTCTAAAAGTCAGTGTTTTTCGGATTGTGCTGTTGCTATGGTCTATGATGCTTTGCAGACAAGCACTCGTCTCCTGTCTGAGAGGTGGTTGCGTTTCACAGTCTACCCTGTGTTCCTGGAGGAAAAGTGCACTATTGATAAATTGCTCTGGCGTCAGCAGAGGGATTTTGAGGCGCGTGTTGTTGTTATCCCCTTCTCTGTGGGAGGAAGCATTCCAGAGCAGGCTGGCTCTGCATCCTCTGTGTTTTGAATTTATGGCATTTATTCTGCTCACCTTCCTGGGTTTGTTGTTGCTCTCTCCTGTTGTGGCAGCAGACGTAGCAGTACAGGGGTCCCAGTGTATCCATCCCCTGGGTGACTGGCATCACCTATGTATGCAGGAGGCCTGATGCTGCTCCCCAGTAGCTGGCTGTTTAGCATTTACACTGCACAGAGCATGCAGTGAGAGAAACCCCTGTCTGCTCTCCAGGAGCTCCAGGCAATGGAAGCCACTACGCTCATCTGGGTGGATTTTCCCAGGGGATGCACATGGCTGTGGGAAGACCTGCTGCGATGGCCAGGTGGCACATGGGGTGGATATTAGTTCATGGTGTCCAGAAAGGTGGCTCCCACCCTAACAAATGCCTGTCTTCTGCGCTTTATGGCCCGTAAATCTTGGCCAGCGGAGTGTGCCGCTGGAGTCTCATTAGTGTTTTGGTGAAGTAAGTGTAGCAGTGCTCTGCGATTCGCTGGGTTTCTTGTTTTGGTGTTTCTGCCTCTGCAGCTGCTGAAGGCTGAAATCAGCCCTGCAATAGCAAATGTCCTACTGTAACTTAAATTCAAGGCAAGAAAAGGCCTGTTTGGGTTAAGGCCTGAGTTTTCAGACAACTGCCAATCACTTGGGTGGGTTGGCTGGCTGGTGGTTTACTTCTATGGTGCATGCTGCTTGTTGTTGGGGTTGTGGTTTTTACTTAAAACAGTGAGCCTTAAGTGCGGGCTTCCCTTCCCCTCCCTGCTCCAATGCCCATTTGGAACCCCTGGTGCCGGTTTGGAACGCTGGGGGCTGGTGACCGTTTGGAATCCACAGGGCCGGGTCTGTTTGGAACCCCAGTGCCAGTTTGGAACCCCAGTGCCGGTTTGGAACCGCCGGGTCCGGGTCTGTTTGGGATCGCAGGTAAACACCTCCAGTGCTCTCACCTGCTGCTCCGCGTCCTCCCTCTGCCCCAGCTCCGAGGAAGCCCTGGGCACCTC
>NW_009926933.1:212160-269629 GCF_000696875.1 Nestor notabilis | reverse complement strand
GCGAGGAGCGGAGTCACCAGTTGATCGCGGGCGGACCGCGCTGTGCTGCTCCGCAGCTTCAGGCTGCGACTGCAACTCTGGAACTCGTTCCGAAGCAAGCGTCTTGTTTTCCACCGTAGCGGTGTGTGAACTGAAGTACTCCTACCTCCTTCTTTCCCCGTTGCCTTTTCTTTTAAATCCTGCCGCCGTCTCTCTCTGCCTTTTTAAAATCCGCCTTTTTTTCCCCCCTCTCCTGTTTATTTGAATGGTAGGAAACCTCGCAAGCTTTCATTTAACTAAAATGAGAAACGGGGAAAGTTTCCTTTCTTTCTGCCTCAACAATGATGGTATTTGCAAATGCATCTTAATTACTGCGTTATATTAAAAGGATCTTCTCTGTGGGAGAAGGGTGTCCCAGTCCCGGCTTGGAACGGAATATGGGGAGTGGTGAAAGCTGTAAGAGGCACCAGGAATACAGTGATGGTGTTTAGGAATACTGTCCTTTAAATTATATTGGAGTTGCGCGGTGGTATCTCTAGAGACTGGATAGAAGCCCTATTACCTGAACTGGACGAGATGCTTGTTATCTTGATTAAAGGGAGAGTTGAGGAACAGGTTTGTCTTAGCAGAGAGGTCATTTGAACAGTCTGCTGTTCTTTCTCATCGCTGAACTTCTCTGATCAAAGAGTCCCTTTGACAAAGGCAGATCTTATTTAAAGTGAATCAGGGGTGCAAATCGTGCATGATCCAGACGGGGATTTCTCTGCAGAATAGTAGGTGACTGTCATTCTCAACACTTCTTGTTTTCTTGCTGAGACCATGATAGTTGTGGGTATTTTCTAAGAACATGCTCATCTTCCCCTTTGGGGGCTGGGGGTGGAAACTTGTTAAGCTCTCTGCAATTCCTTCTGTGTTGCCATCCCTAGCAATTAAAAAAAAAAATAAAAAAAAAATTGCCTTTTATCCTGCTGGTATTAGTGGTGTTGTTTGACTGTCGTAAGATTACTAAGACTCTTCATTGTTTAGTTTGGTCAGTCCTGCCAACCTCTCTCCCAGGGTAGTTGATTGTAGAGGCAGGTGTGAGATATACAGAAGTATCTCAAGAGTGAATCAAGGGCAGAATCAGTAGCAATTCATAAAGGGACTTTTCCCACCCTGATTGGTAGGGAAAACAAAGTACTTGGCAGAAAATTGCATGGCTTCTTAATGCCGATCATTTCAATATAGTACATTAAAATTAATGGACATCCCAGTGACTCTGTGTGCTCTGAAAGTGCTGATGTGAGGAGTCTAAAATACAGATTTCTGTTTTGATTGCTGCAGCCTGGAGGTGAGAATTATATTAGCTTCGTGCTCACCTTCAGAGACTGCACAAGATTAAGACTTGTAAAGAGAGTCTGGCGTTTTTCTGGGGCAGCATGTCTTGCCTGCCATGCAGCTTTGACAGTCACAAATGCATCTTCTCTATTAAGCATTTGCATTAGACTCAATATATTGAGTTAGGCACCGATATTTGGACATTCTCTATATGAAAATATTTATATAAGAGGAGTATGTACGTTATGCTGCTTCTTAAGGGTGTGAGAAAGTGCTACAGTGAGAGGTTATAAACAACTGAACCTCATTAAGCCCTTTCTTGCTGATGGAACCTGGGTCAGCATTGACTCAGACTAAAAGAGTCAGTAGTGGTGCCACAGCTAGCAGCAGCTGCTGGTGGGTTCTGGGCTATGCTCTATGAGAATAAAAGAGAAAATATTACTTCAGGGAAGAAAAGCAGAGCTTCTGAGCAGGGAATTTGCCTCTCAACATTGCTGGGCATGCTATGATTTTGAAAAGAGCTGTTAATTAAACTTAATAAATAAGGTGTTTGTATGGTTTCCTTGTGAGGCCTTAACAAGCATTTCATTTGTGCTCCCCTTGTGTATTTGCACTCTTTTTGTTGGCATGTTAGGATAGTGATTGTTCTTGAGAGCTGAAGTCCAACTAAATGAAAGTCACTTTATAGCTCGCAAGCGAAAACGTTTGTAAATGTGCTGAGAAACTTACTATTATAGACAAGTTGTCATTTGCTATTTAAAGAGCTATATTTACTTCTCGGAACTCATTAGCATCTCCTATCAGGCCTGAATTTCTAAGAAAATTCTCCTGAAATGTTGCCTTAGGCTTCAGTGTGCCATTATGCTGTGGTTATTATCTGGCCAATAATGTTAATTCATTCAATCTCAAGAAAGAAGCTTGGCATTTAATTTAAGCCATGCCTCTAGTCAGGCCAGGGTGTATAAAAAGTCAGTGTGCAAAAGTACTTTTGCATTTAGGTGCAAGCACATGTTTCACATACCAGTTATTGGATGCCTGTTCCCTAGGTGGAGAGTGTGTGTGTGAAATCATATTTACATAAGTAAATCCCAAGTGTATACATATTCCTTTCAGGAAATGACCTCTTTTCAGCAAAGTGCTAATGCATGTGCTTAAGCCTCTTTATAGCCAATAGGAAGTATTCATGAGCTTGAAGTGAAATTTTATTTTTTTTTGTTTTCTTGAATCAAAGCATAAGTGCGAGCACAAGTGTGCAGATTTACTTTATTGTGTAATGCACAAATAACTGGGAATCCTCAGTGTCAGATTAGCTGTGAACTATAACAAGAATCATAGAAACTGGAAGTACAGAATCCCAAAAAAGTGTTTAAGGATGCACAGCTAAAGGATTGATTTGTTTGCACAAGGTGTATGTTTGTGCAAGAAAGTATTGAACATGAGAAGATGATAAAGGTGTATGGAGTTACCAGAATTTTAGGTACTGAAGGAGTGTTTGAACACAAATGAAAAAACAGTTGTGCATCCATAGGTTGGTATAGCACCTGCTTTGGTTATGCTCTTTTGTGCCACATTCATGCATATTTCCTTGTTTGAGATACACCAATGTGGAAACTGATTGAGACTCTTTATTTTGAATATAATTTCATTTCAGTTTTAAATTGTTTAAGCAATGAAATTAGGTTTTTAATATCTTATTTTGATAGTTCAATATCATGGCATATCATAGTGTTATGGAAAACTTCCTAATTTTTCTCTTTCTTCGTTTCATCATCTTAGTGCTAGCTAAGAACACAGCAGGGACCTGCATTATGTGAAATTATAACTACATGGAGTTTAAGTGGCTAATTTCTTTTGGATATAACACTTTCAAAATGGAGATTGTGTTATTAATATTCTAATTTACTTTTTTACATACTTGGTAGCAGATCTTAAAGTTTATTAGACACTGTACTTACCTAGTAAAATACCCAGCAGTTGTATTATAAATGGCTGTTCAAGCATGCTTCTAAAGGCATGATTCTGATATAAAACATCATACCTGTAATCGCATTTCTACTGCATAAATATGCTTCTGGTTCTTGAACTGGGGAACTAAGTATTTGTATGAAAAGAGGTAATAAACAGCACACTATTATGTTTTCTTTAATGGCTGAATAGTATTGACAAACTATTTTCATTGAGATGAAAGGATGGGGATTTTATTGAGAATTGGGATTTAGTTCTGCATTTTTCTTCTTAAACTGTATTGTCAAATCAGTGGTTCAGCACCACTGGAAAGATGGCTTGTAAAGAATAGCTAAAACTCTATCAATAATGGCAGATTTGCTAGCAGTGTTAGTATGCAAACTTTCCTGGGTAGAGTTTTCAAGGTAATGGCCATCTGCAGTAAATCTCTCTGAGCTGTGGTTAGTACCTGTGGTTAGAGTCATGCCTATTTAAGGCAGTTACTCAAGGGACAAATAAGCAAATGAAAGTTTGAAATCTTCAGATTATGATCATGCCATTGAAGAGGTGTCAGAGATTTGTTGTGCTGAATCCCAGTTTTCTTCAAGGGTTTGGTAAACCCTTTGATTTACTCAGATACTGCATGCAAGTTTGTGCTGCCATGCTGAGATTTTGGCAGTAGTTCACATCTGGCAGGCTCCACTAGATGTGTCTTAGCTATTTTGAGAGAGACAAAAAAGCATATTATGTTAAAAGATATAAAAGTGAAAGGGCAGCAAGTTGAGAGAACCGAAATATGTAAAGACAGTAATTGAAAATCATCTAATATGGATGTTAAAAAAGATAAAAGGAGGATGTAAGACAAAGCAAACACATATCGTGGGTGACTTAAAATAATACTTTTCCATTAGTTTGAAGGAGGCATTTACTGTATCCTAAGTAGATTTGATACCAAAGAGGAAAGTAGATTTAGTGAAAGGAAAGCTGTGTAGCAGATATTGGACCTTGTCTTTTCTGCCAGGAATACTACTGTCTTGCTGTTTTCATCAGTCATTTCCTTCTTTCTGTCCCTGTCTCATTCATTATGATTGTCATTTTGTTGGTGAGAGACTTGATCCTGGTTTAACCTCTTCATCCAGTGGGACCTTTTTGTTTGCTTAGTACCTAAACACCACAGTGATATAAATACAGGCAATATTTTGTGATGCTGTAAGGTGTTAACTTTTAAGGTGTTTGGCTGAAATTTGAGTGCTCTATCCTTCATAGTGATAAGGAATAACTTTTTGGCCAGAAAACTTGCTTTTGTCTAGCTCAAACTCTTGTCCTGACTTGCTCTTACAGGCCTGAGTCCTTTATATTTTGTTCAGTCTTCCTTACAGACTCAGTACCCTAGCAAAACAGTTTCACAGTGTTCAGCTCTTCAAGCAGTTGTACTGTTTTGTGTTCTGTGGACTGGCTCAGGCTCTAGTGACAGATGTGACCCCTTTGAAACAGGGACGGACAAATGGTGCATTCAAAGTTCATAGCTTCTGCAGTCTCCTCACTTAGAGGTATCTGGTAAAAGCCTGCGGATGCGTCTAGCTTTGGAAATAATTTCAGTCCAGTAGTGCCTGTGTGTCTGTTTTAGTTAGCAAATGGAAATACTCTCTCTTTATCTATTTGTTCACATTTTTTTGGGTCAATACACAGCCTCAGGTCACCATTTTTCTTTTCAACTGTATCTAGTGAAATGACCCAGTGAGTCTACTCTTCTATTTTCTTTGCTATTCCAAAGCATATTAATCTGTTGGACTTGAATTCCATAAACAAAGTGTCATCCTCATCACTGAAATTACAGGCATCTTTTCAGCACTGGTCAATTAGACAAACTTTTCTCTAGGGAAGTACATCTTGACTAAGTGGTTCTTTGCCACTACACTTAAGAAGTGTGCTAATGTCTTACTATTGCATCACTCACATCTTGGGTCAGTAACTTTGTGCATGGAAACAACATTTTTCTGGCACTTTTGCTTGACTAACACAGATCATACTAATCGTAGTTGCACTGTCATTATCAAAAGCATTCATTTACAACTGTGCAGCTTTAGCAGCTTGACAGACATAAAAAGCTAGTCAAGTTTCCTTAAGTGGACACTTATTATATACTGCAGTACAAATTTAATCTGATTTTACCATCTGCTAGTGTTACAAGTGTCATGTGTAAGGTCAAACACCTTTTAGGTTACTCCTTTCTTCTCACATAGTATTTTCTGTTTTCTTCTACAGTTGTTATAAAGTTTCTGAAATTTTATAGAAGGATGGTGTGAAGTTTTAATATTTTTATCAAAAATACATTAATGTCTGTTGCTACCAGAATTCCTGCATTTGGTGCTTTTTAGTTGTATATTCCTCTTTAAGATCAGGAAACACAAACCTGCTGCAAGGGGAGACTGTGAATGAATTGCCCTTTTCAGTGCTATGAAGCAAACACTAAGCCCCAAAACAGTGGTTATGAATTTGACATTTATATGGAAACTTTGAAGTTAAATAAGAATGTAAAGGGGGGAAAGCTTGCTTAATTATGGAAAAAGAAACTTTGAAAAGAGTTTATGCTTTTGGATATTAAAAAAAGACTTAACAGTCTCCTGAGCATATCTAAAAGTCAGGTTTTTGTGCATGAAGAGGAAATCTGAGGTAAATAAAAGGTAAGCTGATATCCCATGATACTGATGCAACAAAGGGATTGGTCCATTAGATTCTGCTTGTTAACTGTAACGTGTAATCACAGAGCATAGAAGTTGAAATATATCCACTAATACATCTAATGTTGTATTACTTACATAATTGCTGTGCTTTTCTGCTTGGTAAATGTTTTCAACTAAGCGGTTCTTAATTTGACAATATTTTTGAAACTGATATGATTTACAAAACAGTTTACTTTTAAAATTGTGCTTGCATTGAAAATTTACTAAGATAATATATTTCGTGAAGTTAACCTTCACATAGGATTTATCACTTTGACTTCAGGTAGATGTATTCAAATACAAAATAACAGAAGTGTAGGTACTCAACAGAGCACATCATTAGTATTTTTCTATAATATTGTTTGGATATTACAAAAATGATCCAGCTCTTTGTAACTGCTATGAAAAGACTTGTCATTCCAAACGACTTTTGAAAAGCATTTTAACATTATGTAACTTTTTTTTTTCCTTCTGCTTAAGAATGAAAGTAAAATTCACTTTCTGTCCTTGTGAAATTCCATTTTCCAACCAGTTGTATTGCCTGAGGGTGCAGTTCCTTACCAGCTTGAGCCAATGTAAATTGATGCTGCCAGGTTTCTGCCCTCTCCCAAACCCAGCAACCTTCTTTTTCTGCCAACTCTGGAATGCTTCTAATTCCTCTGTAAGCTGCTTCAGGCAGATAAAGTACATAAAATACTTTATTTTTAAAATTATTTTATAAAGGGTAAGTTTGTATCACCTTGGGATCAGCTTAATGCTTGTATAAGCAAAAAGGAGGATGGGCCCACTGGGAGAGGGACAGCTTAAACAAGTACGTTACTGCAGCCTAGCACTTGCAGTGGTATGGCTTTAATTTGTTCCTGGGACACTACAGTAAAAAAAGATTGTTATGGGAGTTATTTACATTATATATCCAATGCAGGATATTAAACACTGAGAGGTTAGAGAACATGAGAAGCACTTGGTAAATGATGCAGCTTTGATTTCTGTATTGGGTGTGTTTTTCTTATTCTGCTGATTCTGTACCATTTTGAACACATAAAAGTGAAGCTTACATTAATGTATTGTCATTTCCTCGTGGTAGAATGCGCTCCAGGTAGAATGCACTTTTTGGTGACTAAGATAAAACTGTTTTTCTGAACTCAAATCAAATACACATTGTCACCCCAACCCCCACCCAACACTGCCCAATAAAAAAGCACCCAAACCCCCAACTTTCTTGCACTAGTACTGCAAACAGGACTGGTAGCACTGCTTCTTATTAGAATTGCCATTAAAAGAGTTCGGGTTTATTTTCTTATAAATTCCCTAACCATTCCATTAACTGTTTCAGCTAAAATACTCCATGCCAAGCATCTGCCTCAGATTGAATACATTTTTTCTTTTCCAGAACTTCAGCCAAGAGTTCAGTGGTTTACAAGAACAGAGCTGGTGGAGGAGGGGGGGAAGCTGTGGATTTTTCTTTGTTTAAGAAGAGTTGCTGACCTCTTCTTTGAGAAGATACTCTGATGAAACTTGGCAGGAGGAGACTTGTGAGATTGCTGAGAAAATAGTCCGTGGTTGATCTGATGGGATGTCAAGCTCGCAGTGTTTGAAAGGATGTATTTGCTTATGACAAGGAAAGACTTGATGTGTCCTTACAATTAAATTTTATGAAAATTGCTATGCAGTGGGCATATGCCATGTCATGGTGAGCTCTACTTTCCTTGCAATTACAGATCTTTACTGCAAAAGTCTGACCTGGGTAAAGCACAAGAGCTGTGGGTAGGGACAGTGTCTATCTTTGTCCAGTGTGAAATCCTTGTGATTTCAGTCATGTGTTGATTGGAAAAAAAGGATTCAGGCTTGAGCAAAATGGGTATAGAAGTATACAGGTGCTAGAGTATGGGTGTTTTGGTCAGAGCCTGGGTGCAGAGTGCATTCCTACGGTAGTGATGCATTGTATATGGATTAGAAATAGAGGTGGGTGGGAGGGGTGCAGGCCTATTGTAATGTCTCCTGCTCTAATGCCCATTGTAACCAGGTAGGACCTTCCTATTGCTGTCAGTGGGTAGACAGTCAGGCCCAACTCTTTTCTAAATTAATTATTTTAATCTTGTTTTCTGCAGCTGAATTATTCTGTCAATCATTGCACAATACCATTAGACTTGTGTTGGGACAGTGAAACCTAACTGACCACTGGCCTGTATTTATTGGGCTGTTACAGCATGTTTGTTACAAATGCCTCCAGCATTTGCTTAATGTGTGGTGTGTACATGCTGATGGAGAAAGCAATCATGTTGTATCCATCCATTTTTTTAAACCTGATTCCTTTTGTGCCACTTGATGTGGTGGTTTTTTTCTTTTTAATTTCATATCTCTCTAGAGAGAGCCAGAATGTATGTTCTTGCCCTGTAGAATCAAATGACCTATCACTCTGCTGGCATGAAATAAAGAGTAGCAAAAATAATAACTAACTACTGTGGGGAAGGTAATACAGTATTGACTTCTCAGTGCCTGTTAATTTTCACTGATCAGAATATCAGGGAAGAGGGAGATTGAATTTGGCTGCCCATTAGTGAGGGTGAATACCTGCTTGTGAATAGCATTAGCCTGAAAACTCAAGACCGTTTCAGTTTTGCAGCACATTTATGTTAAAATGTGTAAATTAACAATTTGTATTACACCTTTCACACTTCCTCATAACTATATATTGTTGTTCCTCACATCTGCATTTTTAATAATGAGTTTAATTTAGGATTTGTTTCTTAATCTGCTTTGCTCTTCTGATGGATACTCTGAATCTCGATGATGTGTTTCACACCTCCAGATGTGCAGTATTGAACCATTTAGATGGAGACGATGCTTCTCTGTGTGTGGCTTTAATTTGGGATTTGGACTTGAGTCATCCAGCATATGGGGAGCACAACTGGAAAAGGCTCCATGCTTTCTGGAGACGGCTTCAGTGCTATAAATGCTTGTGCAGTGAATTTCTATGTGACGCACTTTGGCACTAATAGCCAAAGAGAGCTGCACATGCCTAACGCACATGTAAAGCTTATGCCTCTTGGAAAAGCTGATGTGACATTACATGAGTTTATGATTATTCTTGACTAGGTCTCTTGTGTCTATCTGGTATGTCTTCATTGCATATCTTCAAAGTTTAGTCTTTTAGATGACAAATCTTACTATTTAAAAAAAAAAAAAAACAAAACAAAACAGCCAAAAAACCAAACAATAAATTGTGTTTTCTTTGGCAGAGTGACTGTCACATTTTCCATCTTTTGTAGGTGTTCAAAAAGATGCTCTTTTGTGAGAGATGCTGTTGAGCTCATACTATTTTTAATGTCGTTGTGCTTCTGTTGCTCATAATCATCCCATCGACAATTCCAGAAGGAAGTTTATTAAAAAATTCAGAAATGTGCACTCTCTTCCCATGTATTTGTTTAGCATGCCCTCTTGTCAGATCTCAGCAAGAAAAGGGATATTTTAGTGGGAAGAGCAAGAAATTCTAAGTAGGGTTTCCTCTTTTCTTTAATTTTCTGTCTAGCTCTATGTGCAGATGTGAACGCTTAGGTAACCTCTCAGATTGAATTTGTTCATCTGTAAAATGGGAACAACTATAGCGCTTGATTACCTTTTTGTTATGATGTGGGTAGAAAAAAAATTTCTTCTTTGTAAGTTCTTTTTTAAATAATATCTGCAGCTGATTAGACAGTAACGTGAATTACTACTGTTTCATTTTTACCCGGGGGGAAAAAACACACTGATAAAAAATCAGTATTGCATGATGGTACTTGGCAATTAGCTGCAGGTGCTCATTAGTCATATTTTCATATTGATTCCATAAGCTAATGTGTTGTGCTTTAGAATGTCAGCAAAATAGTAGTAGGAATTGTGTGTAACATAATGGAATTAGTATATTCTCTTTTTTTCCTTTGGAATGTCACAAGCAGTGTGGAGATGAAAGAAAGATGCTGACTGGTCTTGAAAGACAAATGCTGATCTGGAAACACCTACAGTGCAATGCCCATCTGGAAGGTCTTACTTTATTACGTTATACATTTATTCAAAGAACCATAGATTCATCGTGTTGCCTTGGTTATTTCACGGATTAAAGTAGGGTATTACTGTATTTCAGGCTCAAAGCTTCACAAGTCCTCAAAGCTTCAGGCTTCCATTGAACTTTAGTCTTGGTTTTGCAAATTCATTTAGAATTAAATTAGCTGAGTGATGAAACTGTGACACTTTAATAGAAATCATCAGATGACATTTAAACGCAGTCATGTAGTGCAGTAATGTCAGAACTGGTTTGAGGTAAAAAACATGCCTTTAGGCAATATTGTTCAGGGAAGTCACAAAATGCAAATAATTTATTTGAAGAGTACTTATAATGTTTTTGTTTTATCTGGGGAGAGGAAAAGGATCCACTTTTGTCAGTAGCACAGATGTGTAAGGTTGGATTGAATCTACAGTTCTGAGTGCCTACAGAATTTTGGATCCTGATCTAGGCCCTGAATAGATTTCTCAGCCTTGTTATGGGTTCATATTGAATCAAACAAACAGTGGTTAAAACTCACTTAAACTTTAGGAATGTTCTGACTTTTTTTTACTTTGAGGCTCTTGCACCTACTCTCTTCATTTATCACTTAATAAGAATATGTCAGATTGAAGCCTTGGGTCCCCAGTGCTTATTAGTTTCTCTTGACTTTTTGTAGTGCATTATTTTATGATTGTGGACTTTTCTGAAATGAAAGATGAGAGTTTTAGTGTTGGAACCTGTACATGAATAACTGCCAAGACACTGGCATAAGCCGTTGGCTGACCAAGTTCTAGCTTTTTCGTAATGAAGCAGATCCTGCCCTGCGCGAACTCTGTGATGCCCTTCATATTGCAAGTGAAATCCTTGTTCTACTTATTTCAGTAGGGGTTTTGCAATTCATCAAGATTTCAACCCCCATATATATGTTGTTCAGTGTATATATATATGTGTGTGTGTATATGTAAAATGATTCATGGTTGCTTGGTAAAGTGTCTTCAATCTACCTCATTTTACCATGCAATTTCTCTTCCTATAAAGGGAAAAAGATTTGATTAAGAGGACATTCATAGTACTATTCTCAGGCAAAGAATAGTTTTGTATGAATTCTTCCTTAACAGCATTTACATATTCCTTTGCTGGAAGAGCTAGTTCAGGATTCCAGATGTAATCTAGCACTACTAGACCTTGTCAGAGTTGAAATGATTTTGGAAATCTCTCTCTTATCTGTTAGTTGATCTATGTTTATAAGTGATAAGTGCAGTTCAAATAGTTTTTTTTCAGCATCCTTCATGGGTGAGATTAACATGGCACAAAAGTGAATAGAACTCTCCATAAGTACAGGGTGAATATGACATCCCCCTTCCCCTTGTAATTTTAAATTTGTCTCGCCACTTTTTAGATTTTAGCTCCTCTTAACTGAAAATGAAATCAAACCATGTGAGCTTTGGGGAAACTGTTTTGAAGAAACAGCAAATGCAAACCACATGGTACACTCACAATGTGAAGACTTAGTGAAGAAATCTTTCTTCATTGAAAAAACAAACTCTAGTGGGTTTACTGAGCAGCATTTCAAAGCAGTTTGAGATGAAAGGTCTGTGGTCTAATTCTTTGCATATGTGATATTTCCTAATGGATAGGTGTTATATTAAAAAAGTCTGGGAAGTGCAGTAAACTGGGTGGTACAGGGGATTGTTTGAATTGGTAGTTTGAGAAATGAGTTTAACCACAATTTTTCTATCTAAAAAGTGGCAGATATCTGTATATTGGAATTCACATCTGGATTTAACTGTTCAACACTTTCCACTATAATACCCTTTTAAAATGGGACTTTCTCAAACTCTAACAGTTTTAGCTGAAGTTTTCCATGCTGCATATGTTCTGACTGATTTGGTAAAGTTTCTGTGAAGTGATTCAGTTGTTTCTGAGAACAAAGCCAGCTAGAAATCCTAAGTTCTAGCCAACTAGAATCATTTCCATGAGCATTACCATAAGCTGAGTTAAATCCTGTGATTTTCACTGTTACAGGCAGAGATAGATGGTGTTTTCCTTAATCTCTCATTCTGAAGTGATGATGATGTATGAATGCTAACATTCATTTTCACTAAGTAAGATTCATGACTGCAGATAATTCCTGCAAACATGACCCTGAATTAAAAAAAGGCACATAAAAAAGGGGATAAAAATATTTTTGAAGCTGTATAGCTCTTGGTCTAATTCCATGAAAGATCTATTCAAAGATGCCAGAGTTCTAAGTCTGAAAATTGGGTTTAGTCTATTCTTAATGCAGAATTGAGAGGGTGGCAGCAGCATTATTCTGAGAATCTTGTCTTTGTGAAGCACACTGCATCTCAGATACCAGAGCTGCATCTGGATTTTCTTGGGTACATTCCTCTTTAACTGTCATAAGCTGTCATGGGCCCAGTTTCCAGGGCAAAAGCTGCAGAGCCACGGAGGCTCTCACACAGAGTCAGTATTGCCTCCTTCCTCTATTCTGTTTCATGCGGAAAAGGAGGAGGAAGCAATCTCAGGGCATGACAAGGGTTAAGGAACAGGTGGTTATCTACAGGACTGCTGTCTCATTTTGTACACAGGATGGATAGCTTCCTGGGAAAAAAAAAATCCCAGTCTTTATACTGAAGGAGGTTATTGTCTGTGGACTTCTGCTTCATTTGTTACAGAAGCTGGAAGGTGTGCAGACGTAACAGTCTCGGCATGGATTTAACTTCTGAATCTATATAGAGGGGAACTTTGGCATTTCTGAGTATAATGTTCTCTGTGTCTGACACTGTTTTTCATACTCTGGGTTGGTGAAAGCATCCTAGAACATATTTTTAAATAGCTCTTCAAAGACCGTGAAACTGTCCCCATAAGCCAAATGCAAGCTACAGAAGGAAGATAGAAAGAGGCTATCTGGTTCTAAGCATCTTATGTTACCTCTTACACTTCCCTTGGCATTCAGGACTCCATTTTCTGAATCCTTCCTTTATTTTTACTCACTGTAGCTAGACGTGCTGGGGAAGTTTGCAGGTTGACTTGAATCTCATGGAAGGAACAAAGATTGTAGAGAGATAAGAGTTTAATAACACTCCAGGGAATGATACTTTGTACTTGTTCCTACCACAGAGTCAGCACTATGCTTTAAAAAAAAAAAAAAAGGCAGATTTTTGTTATGCCTTCATATCTTTTTTTTTTATAGCTGTCCCGAACATAAGCAAGAGATTTGCTCAGAACTTACACTTAATACTGTATTCATCAGAAAATCAGGCCACAGTTTTTCTAAATTAGGCATCTGTATTAGCAGATGCTTCTGAGAGTGTAGTTACTAATTTTGCTGTGCTGCAGTTCACCCTTTAAAATTATAGAAAATTCTGTTGCAGAAGAGTGTTGTGTAAGGAAATGTATTGATGTTTCCGAAGTGTGGTGTATGGTACTGTGATAAGCTGCATAAAAAGTTTGTCGGAATTTTAAGAATTCAATGCAACACTTAAATATTGTGTCTTGAATTAATGCATAGGGTTATACATGATGCTAAAGAAATGGTGATCAACTGTCCATTCTGTCACCCTTAGGCAGAAGTTCTCTGGAAGAAATAATATGTCATTAAAGGCTGTATCTTAATGCATATGTATGTGGGGATGAATTAAGTTTAAGTCTGGATTTCCTTATTACTTTTTTAGTGCTTTCCTTGGCAAACTTGACATTCTTTTTTGTGAAGGAACCTTCTGGCTCATTGTAGGCTATTCCTGCTGCTTTTAATATCCTTTGAGATTGATTCATGAAGTGCCAACATCTTGAGCTGTGGAAAAAGAGTAAGAATCCTGAAGAAAGACCCTGGATACATGGGAATAAATTTGAACTCAGACTCTTTCTGTACCACTTTGATCTGAAAGAGACGTCTTGTGATTCAAAGAACTTTTTGCTGTTAATTAAGGCCATTAATTCAGTCAGTTCCATTTTGATTAAAAACTGACAGCATTAGCAAAATGTATAAAGACAGCATCTGGATTGGGTTTATTGGAATTGATATTTTTGGAAACTAAAAGGTTTCTTGGGTAACATTTGAACATGTCTCTATGTGATAACTACTTAGAGAAAAAATCCTCCATGGGTAGATGAGCTAAAGAACACTTTTATATTAGTGGCATTCACGTGATTAATATCCCAGTATAGGATAGGTCAGTATCTGTTTCCATTTCACTAGGTGACCGTTCATCACAGGAGAATGAAGTAATGAGGAAAGAAAAGAAGATGGAAGTGAAGGGCTTAGTAGAAGGATATTAGAACACCTGGCACATGTGTAGGGGATGGTGGTGGACCCACAATGCAACCAGCTCAGAGTACTGCATGTTTTGAAAATTTACCACCCTTAGAGGTGATGGGGGAACGAACCTGTGACTTTTTGCCTTCTTTTAATTAGATCTTTGAACAGACTACAGGAAGAAAAGAATAAGGAAGTGATATTTCCCTATGAACTAGTTAGGTGGCCATGTTTATGACTTGTTGTATTGTGCTCTGAGTTGATTCAGAAGTATCTCTGATCTGGGAATGCTTTTATAAGATGGCTCTCAGTAGTTTTGTGGTCAGATAGAGCAGTAGAAACTGTGGACAAATAAATGATAAAACTTTCTCTCTTACCTGTGTAACTTTACTGACCTGCAAGAAAAGTGATAATGGCTTCTCATGGGCATAGCCTGAGAAACCAGGATTGAATGGAATTGGATCCTGTGGCAACACAAATGTTGAAGTTGCAGCTCAAGGCTGATCTTACCAAAGTCAGTGACTGTGATACTGGACTTGAGCTAATAAAGTTCAGTGTCTGGGACTTGCTAACTTTAAGCTCAGTTAATGCTGTTGTTCTGTAATAACTCTTAGTGATCTTTGAGCAGGTCACTTAGTGGATTCTTTCCAGCTGATTGTAGTCAGTACCCAAGGTGTGTTAGTACAGAGCTACCTTATTTAGAAAAAGAGGGTAGTGATTGAGGCCGTCTGAGATCTGACTGGTGACTTTACCTGGAAGCATCCTTGTTTCTTCCTTTGCTATAGGAAGAGCTGAAGAAGAACCTAACTGAAATACATAGATTTAATGGAATTAATCTGTGCGGGCATTTATCATTTCCCACTTCATTGCATTCCATTTTGTCACACTGCATGCAGAAGAAAAGTTTTTCCCCCCACAAGAGTCCACATGCTAGAGAGCCCCCTAAAAGTTCTTTGGAGCTGTCAGGGAATGAGGATCTAACATACTGCAAAAAAGGCTGAGCATGTTCATGGTCAAGAATGGGACTAACCTGTGTGATTGATTAGAATACTACAAGAGCCTCTCCTCATTTTTAATGTGATGCAGTTTTTGGGTCTGCATTTAAACTTTCTTTTATAGGCTTCTCCAAAGCAAGCAGTCAGACTTCCTGTAAGATCTTTGTGTATATTCCTGCTAATTAAGCTGTTAAGAGTGGAGCTGGGAGAATCTATTTACATACTTTCAAATTTAGTGGTTAATGTTTTGAGAATAGCTTTGTCTGTTGTATGAAGAAGTTCCTTATAGTCAGCATACAAAATGAAACTTTGTTTTTTGAATATCAAAGTGGTAATTTCCCTCAGTGGGTTGCAGAAATAGGGTCATAAGACACTCCATTAATTACTTCATTTTTTGTTTCCATAAGACAGGAAAATAATAAGTGTTCAGAGAGAAAGCAAAAAAGAGGTGTCTTCTTTTAAAGACTCAGAGAAGTCTATTCAATGGTTATAAAGTTCCTGGATATTTCCTAGAGTGCCTGTCAGTGCCTTACCTGATTATGTTTTCCTCTCTTTACTTACATCTCTTTACTTTGTCCTCTCTTTACATCACCAATGAGCTATAGTGCAGGAGATTTCTTAGCTGATAAATCGGGCTTTTATCCTCCTACCCCTCTTGCAAGAGGGCTTACTTGGATGAAAAATGAATATTTTGTAGGCTTTTTTGTTTTCACTGTGTAAACATAGACCAGTAATTTATAGTTCTTATGGCCTGTTTCTGAAACCTGTTTTAGTTTCCTCGGGAAACTTTTCTTACTCTCTCACTTTTTTCCCCTTAAATGTTGTCTATTAAAAATAAAAAAAAATCCAAGGAGTTGGTGGTGTTCAAATAATGGTATCTGAGAACCAGAAGGTTTGTTTTGGACAGTATAGCAGTACAGTCTGTGTTTCAGAAGCACAAGCTTTCCTTTAATAAGCAGAAGTGATCTGGAGGGTCTCTCCTAAGTTCAGTGAGTGGTGTGATAGCACAGAGATTGGATGCATCATGGTAGCTTACAAAACCCAGACTGAAATCCAGAATTTTAATGCAGACTGTGAACCAGAAGCTCAGCTTCATTCAAGTCTGGAAGATGATCTGTAAAGCACATGGGACTCTGTCTGCTGTGTACATAGACAGCTCAGTACATCACCAAAACAACATCAGGCAGCTTAATTTGCTTCTATTCCTATTCAGACAGGCTGCCCACATCCAGATTATAAGTAGATACATCTGCAAACATGCTGTGCTTCTTCCTAGTCTCTTCATAGACACAGCTATTAAGTGCTCTTGTTAGTTATGAAGGCAAGTCCACTAGTTCCATGCCATGGGTACCAGGGTTGGGTTCTGGCCAGATTGTCCTTGACAGGACAAAGTTTATTGGCTCTTGTCTTATATTTCACTTGTTTTTTTTAAATGTGGCCATTATGTTGGCCAAGTTCCCATAGTAAATTATTTTTATGTACCTAATTCATTCTCAATGAAACAGACCAATCCATTAAGAAATCTGCACTAAAAACTGTAGCTCATTATGTGTTCTTGTGGTGTATGACATCAGTAGAATGCCACAAGTTAATTACATTCTTAATTACAGCTTTGTATTGAATTAGGGACCTATTATACATAGAATAATTGAAAACCTGCTGAGATCACGTCTGGTAACATCTAATTGTATCCCATGATTTTTTTCCCCCCCTAAACTTTAAATAAAAGCTGGCATTTCATTTAGCATGGTTTTAATTAATTGACATGAGAAATGTAATTAGAGCTGAGGCAACAGACCAACTATCTTAAAACAATCACTCGGAAATTAATCATATTTTGGGGAACAGTTAACAGTATTCCAGAGCAGGAGCTATTCTGCTGCATTTCTGGAAAAACCTAGAGCAGGCACAACTGAAGAGAGGACTTGCTCTTCTTTGAAGAGAAGAAAGATTTGAATGTTCGGAGACATTCCCAATGCTCTTTCAACCTAAGGGAACTTGATATGCTTGCAGCTTCAGGCATCAGAAACCTAAGAATAGCACAGGGAAGAGAACTGAGATCCAATGATTTTCATTTCAGCATCAGTGAGGGTGGGTTGCAAGTTGGACCTGGACTTTTTGCCCTTGCTTTCCAGTTCCTGCCTGCCTAGAAGGATGTGGCAGAGTTGTTTTGGAAGCTGTTTTGCCACCCACCATCCACTATTGCAGGGAACAGGGGGAAGAAAAAAGTAACTTATCCTTTCTTTCTGAACATGCTTAGCCCACTCTTGCCCTTAGTACCAAGACTAAATAGTTAGCTAAATTAAGCAGGACCTGGTAGTGAGAATGGTGATCAGTTAGTGGGTTGTTTTGGTTTTTAAATAATGATTATTATACTTTCTGTTGATATTTCTCCATAGAGGCAGGGCCTTTTGCTGAAATCAAACTGCAACAGAGCTTTAATTCCAGGGTGAAGAATAATGTTCACTTGCTGTTTGTAGATAGATTTATTTGTTTCAAGACAGACAGTTGTGTTTCCTGCGTGTAGCCTGAGTTAGAGGGTCTGACGTTTTTCTGTTCAGTATCTCTCAAATTAATGTGCACATACTTAGACCTGCCTATACATAAATATGCATATGCTTTGTTTCTAAATGGAGAGTGTATGCAAGGATAAAACTGCTGTGTGAGAGCAGGTTTAAGAGATCTCACTGTGCTTGGACACAAGCAGAAAAACACTGGGTACATCAACTGAAAACTGGCTGGCAGCCATAGCACATAGAATGGAGGGAATGTTTGCCTAAAAGACTAGATTGTGTCAGGCGTGACTAAGCAGGAATTTTAGCTAAATGTGTTAGCAAATTGAATGCTTAGAGGAAAATGAGAACGTTCATGGTCTTATCTTTGTTCACTTGAGACTGGATTTGATTTTTTTAAAATATGAAAATCAATGGAGGGGGTGAAAGGAAGTTCTGCAGAGTGTGTCCTGATTTTTCAGAATGCTGATATAGGTTACCACTGAATATTTTGCTATGGCTCTGTTTACATTCCTTCTAGAATATGCATGCCTGTTAATAGCCTCGTAGCTCATGGAGCACTGGGCTGTCAGTCAGGTAGTAAAATACTTTAATTACCCAGACCCAGTGAGAGAAAGGGTGGGACTGGATAAAAGGAGTGCATTTCAAGCTTACTTTGACTGTCAAAAGAATGGCAAACCGTAAGTCCTGGCTATTATTAGTTTCCCTTTCTCCATGAATGGCATTTCTTATGGAAAGAGGTATTCGTGTGTATGTACTTTGCAGATTCTGCTCTTACATGGATCTTCAAGGATATGTGAATGGCCACTGCGAAGTGATAGCTTCAGAGACTAAGTTATCCAGCAGGTCAGATAGCGCAGAGCTGACAGTGGAAGAGATTTCTTTCCCTTGGTGGAGGACCATAACATGCACTTATGACAGGAAGAGATCTGCAGCAGTTAAATTGTGCTCATGTTGAATAAATGAGAACCCCTGTTGCTATAAGGTTTCTGAAAAGCTGTCTCAATTAATAAACAGGTAGGGAACTTTGCTGAAATACATGACCCTGCCTGCTCGATCTTTCATTCCCTTTGTCTTTTATGGGCTGCTATTACTTTGTTCATTACTTTTTTTGTATTATCCTTATTGGATATGTATGCAAATTGATGAGCAAATCACCATATTCATGTTTCTGTTTTCTAGCTAGGCTTAGCATGTGAAACACTGCTACTCTGGCAAGATCCTGGGAACTTCTGCAGTGTGGAAAAGAGGGCTGCTGCAGGCTCACAAATTAGTTCATTTCCCCCATTCCTGGGAATATAGGGAAAAGAGGAATGAAGCAGATATGCTGTGGTTAAGGGGGAAAGAAAAAAAGCTATTGGAGCTAGAAACCATTACTTATCACTGAGGTACTGCACTCAGTGTGGCCTAGAGTGAACAGTTCCCATTTTATCACTGGATGGAGCTGGGATAGAGCTGAAAAACTTGCTTCTGTACTAAGAATAGCACTGAAGTAATGTTTCAGGAGTTGGTGAAAAACAGGGTTTGAAACTTTATGCAAAGCCTGCATGTGAGATTTAACATTTCCAGAAAATGCTCATCTTGTTTTCTGAAGTCAGGTAATGCATTATAAGAATGTTGGTTATGCACAACTCACGTTACAGACCCAGAAAAGTCATCATTGAGATTAAGTTTACAGTCAGGCTGCTTGCGCGGGACTCGTATTGTGATAAAGCTTTTGGGACAAAAAGGGGAACCAACAGCCTAAATTGATGAGTTTAGTAAACTTCCTTTTTTCTTGACATGTGAGTTCTGGAGGATTCCTGTCTCCTGAAGGCTGTAAGAATGGGCATATGGAATGGACTGACAGTAATGGGCAACTGTCTTTTTGCTCATGTCCCTCCAGTTTTGCTTAAGCCTTCTATTTTTCAGTGATAATACCAAATGAAATACGAGTTTGGACAGCAGCCAGGTGTCAGCACACGGCAGGAGGTTTTAATTCTGCTTTTAGAAATGAGATAAGTGGTGTGCTAATATAAGCACAACCTCCCTTCTCAATTGGACAGCTTGAGAGTTAAGATGATCATGACACTGCCATGTTGTAGCGTTTAGTGTTAGAGCTTGTTAAAGCTCTAATTATTGTAACTGTCTCTGTAACATGCTGTCTCAGCATTATAACATCTATTTGGTTATATACAATGACAGAGCAACTATATAGCATTAATTCCTTGTGAAACCTTGTCTCTTGATTACATAGATATTTTATTTTTTCCCAGTTGACTTCATACTCTGATGCTGCTCAGGATTCATAACTGCTGTTGTCCTTTTCTATTCCCTCCCTCCTAATTTCAACACTGAAGGCTGTGTTTCTGGGTAATCATCAGGTTATGCATTTAGCTGCTTCCTCTCCGAGTTTGCTGTTTTCTTCAGATGCCTTGTAGCCACAAAGTGTGCTGTAGCTTGAGCCCAGGAAAAGCTGGGCTTGTACTTCTACACACTAGAGTATATAGACACCTACTTTCAGTGAAGAAATTCAAACCAGAATGCCTCTGAATGCACAAAGTGACTGAAATTAGTGTTTTTAACATTAACTGTAGTAATGTTTTTTAGCCTTCTTTCCCATTCTCTACATATTTTAACCCCTTCCACTCTTCACATCTGTGCTTGAATTGATGTGTAATCCTCCATAGAAGAGGGGAAAGGCTGCCTCGCTTTATGGCTTCTAAATATTTATTTTTTTTTTTCCCCAGATGTAGGATTACTGTAAATCAGTTTAGAGAGAGATCAGTGAAAAGAAAGTGACCATCTTTCTCTTTGTGTGACTGCTTTTGTTATGGAACATAAGGCTTTCTCCACTGCAATATACCAATTGCAGATGACACATTTTTGGTATTGAGAAGTTTTAGAATCTCTGTCTGCATTTATGCAGTTTAGTGATGTTTTGAATGGATAAAGAAAAGTTAGATCTCAAAGGTCCTGACTATTGCAGTGCTGGATGGGTGCATATAAGAACATGCTGCGTTTCTCACCAAGTTCATACAATACCGGACAAAGCTGTGACAGTACACTCGGAAGTGGTCTCGATGAGTCCTTTGCCAGGCTGCTGTTTGCCAGCTGAATTTAGTACTCTCATTCCCCTCATCAATGAATAGATTTTCCTCAGATCCTCTTTTATTTTTTATTTCCTTTCCAGCTTTTTTTTTTTTTTCTATGGAAGATGAAATCTGTCACACGGGCTTAGATTTATTAGCTGCTGCCTGAGTCACTTTGTGTGATGTCACGGCAGGAGAGGAACTGATTGTATCCTTAGAACTATCCTAACAGGCTTTGGAGTATTGTGTCGATTTTTAGGATGCTTGGTTGGTTGAAGTGATTAGTGGGAAAGATTCAGAGAGACTAAATACTTAAGGCTTTATTTTGCCTTTACTTGTACGCGTGTATATCTGGGGTTTCACATTAGAATGGAAAAGTAATTCTGTGTCTCTCTTTTGCTTCCTCCCTTTTTCTTTTCTGCTCCATTCAGATTGCACAGAGTTGGTATTCTCTCTTCCAGCAGTTGGAGAGCATCTAGGAAGTACTGCCATGTATATGGGAATGGAGGAAGGCAGTGTGCAAGGGGGAGGAGTATATCTAGTCATTGTGCAGCACATCATTCCCTCTTCATCACAGGTGTTCTTATGGATATCCCTGAAAGAACAGATCCCTTCACTTCTAACAGATCAGAACTGGAGCTTCACTCATCCACTTCATATTGCTAACTGCCTCTATTGGAAATCCTAACTGCCTCTATTGGAAATCCTCTCCCCTCCTCCAGCTCCATTCTTTTCTCCTGGCATAATCTGCTTTCTCCTTTTCTATATCCATGTATGAGCTGCCACTTAAAACACTCCTGCTATTTTTCTGGGGGTACCTGCAATAATGGTGGTAACCTTATATTCTGAGGCAGCACTTTGGCATGGGCAGCTGAGCACGGCACAGCTTTGCATGGGGCAAGGAGATGAAGACCAGAGAAATAAACAGGGGAGTCTAATCCCATCTACAGATGCCTGCCACCAACTGAAAGTCAAAATCTACGTGATAGTATTTTGGTAGCTGCTTACAGAAACTTATGTATAGATGAGCTTCTTTGCTTGCATGTGAGATACAGTAACAGTTGTGCAGGGATTAGATATTTTATCTTTGTCTAATTACCACTGACTCTCAAACCAGGCTTATACTCAGTTATGTTCAGTTCCTTCCAGTTCTTTCCTAGGTGCTTGGCTTATGGCTCAAGCTATGGGAAGACAGTGTGTTGTTTGTAAGGCCTCTGAAAATATAGCATTGCTACTCAGTGGAGTCATTTTCACTTGATTGGGCTAGATTGCCATCCCAGTGTGCCTGGTATAAAGTTATCATGGTTCTTGGTGAAAGCATTTCAGCGCTGTCTTTAAAAATGACTGCTCAGTGCTTTTCCTGTCATGATTCTATTTGCCATCTGTGATGGTGTTGTAACTAGGAACTATTCAGTCAAGTTGAGAAGCTTACTTCAGCTGGGATTTACTCTTTACAGTCCCAGGTGTAATGCATTCATTAGTGAAGTCTGAATGCACTGTGGGAAGGACTGACTTGGCCTGCTCTGCCTTGGAGTATTTCATTAGTGAGTGCTTTTCACAGTTACGTGTGTAGCTAGGCTGAGGGTTTTGTCTATGCTAAGTGGATTCTAGTTATTCCCTGGACCTTCAACTCCACTTTCAGAAGTTTTTGCATCAAGGAGCATGCTTTGTTGCAGTTCTAAGAAAAGTCTATATTCCTTGGTTTTCAGTACCTTTATGGTATGAAGGTATTAGGGTGTCTAGGCAGCTTGCTGACTTGACTAGACCGGATAACACGGTTCTCACATCCTGTATGCCCCAGACAAAGTATCAGTCATTGGCAGTGAAGATTGTTTAATTGCTCTACAGATCTATTTTTCTTATTGGCTCTTCCACATGGTGACTCAAGAGTGTGAAGAGATTGGGTGAATTGCTTCAGGCTTATTGAATTAGTAGTAGCCAAACAGTGCAGCTATTTGCCTTTTGCCTCTCAGCCAGCCCTTCCTGACAGGTGTTTTCATGCCATGTGAGGCAGGGGCTTTGTGTTCTGCTAAGTTTGAAAGTGTGATCTAAAGGGAGGCTGAGTATCCACCTCTAGCCAAATTGCCAAGTACAGAAAGGCCTTAAAAGAGCACTTGTGGAATTGTTTAGAAGGGCTCTTTGGGCTATACTCAGTAGTGAGTGTAGAGATGCCTTCATTGAGAATCAACTATTCATACACATTCAACTGTGGAACAGAGGTGTAGTGTGATATGGCCAGACACATGATTCAGGATGTTGTCAGGGAGGTTTCTCTCAAATGCCACTTGCAAGAAAATTGGTCAAATAACTGTAGTCCCGAGACAGGATATAACCTGAGCATCTAGTTTTCAATGTGCTTTGTTGTGACCTCTGTCCAGCCACAGCAAGCAAACAAGGGCAGTGGTGTGCAGTGGAAAAAGGAGTGTGTTGGTTGCTGAAGATGTGGAAGGAGTTCTACCTCTGAAAAGCCTAGAGGATGTTTTTATAGTAGCTTTGAAGGGCACAACATTTGCTGTGATGATTCACTACTTCTGCCAATTTGTAGTTGAAAGGTGGGCTGTCTTCATGCAAATGGATTGCTGGTTCTGAAGAAAGCAAACTTTAGTGTGGTTTTCGTGTTCTTTTTTTGTGTTTTGTTTTGTTTTTAAATCCTTTCTTTCTGAAGAGCATTGCATTTCCCCCAGCTGTGCAGAAAGTGAATCTGATTGCTTTTAGTTGTTCCTTTGTGGAACTCATTTGTGTTCCATCACAGTAACTGAGGAAGTGACTTTTCCATTATACTTTTGTTAGTACAGATTGACATATAAAGTTCCTCTTGATCTTCTATGAAACAGAGTCATGTTATTAAGGAGAAGAAGGGAAGAAGGAAAACCTCTCAAGACTTCTCCTTTCTCCTGCTCAACTATATATTTTTTTTATCGTTCTTGTGCAGTTAAGTATTTGCTGCTGCTTAATGAAATCACTTGGAATATAGCACCAGGCTGGCAAATGGTAAAGCTGCAAAGCTGATAATGAATCTGTAGAGCTTTGGAGTTGATACTGAAAAGTAGCGAGCTTTGAGGGGGGTCTGATCTCAGGAATCCTGGATCAAAGAGGGTCAGAATTGCACTTGGGCCTATGGGTGAGAGACTGGCACCAAGTGATGCTTTGGAGTAAGTTTTATTACAGTTGGGCCATTCCCTGCCTGGTACTTGAAAATAAAGTAAAACCTAAACTGAAAATTGACTGAGCAGGCTTTAAGTGTTGCACTGAAGTAGGTAAATTTGCTATAGCAGTCTCTCCCTTGTGTAAGAGGATGAGCCTTCATTTGTCTTTACTATAGTCAAGATATATTATGTCAGAGAAATCAGTATATTAATTTAGCTGTTGGGCATTTTTTATGCTAAAAATACATATTCAAACTGCGTTCCTGACTTTTTCCCTTTGTTCCTTCCCTTCCTGCAAAAAATTTATTTTGTGTGTCTATTCAAAATACATACGTGTGTAAAAAATACATGGAACAATCTTGATGAACCGCTTCTACATCTGACTTGAACTGGCGTGCACAGGTTTGTGTGTTGAAAGTTGGCAGGGATGTTACTTCAGGTTTGTTTGCTTAATGATGCACTGGTGTCTAACCAGTAGGGATGAGAAATCGGAAGGTTGCTTTTGAACTTGATGACAGATTGGCAGGGGAACGAGGGCTATAAAGCCATTCATTTGGCTGTCCTCTGGGGAGAGCCATCCATCCAGCTGAGTCAGCTGTAGCAATGAGGCAGGAGAAACCTTCCAGCTAGCCAGCCATTTAGAAAATGTGCTAGCTGCTTCTGGGGATTCATTTAGTTAATCAGATTAGTTTAGCAAGTGTCAAGAAGAGAACTGTTATAGCAGACCAAGCTGCTAGATAAAGTAGCCCATGTAAAAGAGAAACAGTGACAACAAATACAATAACTAGTATTTTTCCCGAATATGTAATTTCAAATTATAAACACTTCACTGTGTGGTTACACCTTCATATTAATACCTGTCTGTGGATTGATTTGGAAGGGTTAAGACTTGCATATTGGGTTTAAGTCCACTTCTTCCCTGCTCTTCCCATATTGCTTCCTTTCATAGTTTTCTATACTGTTAATCATCCCTCATTACCTGCTTCTCACCTTCTTTAAAGGCTTATGAGTGCAAAGTAACCTCCTGACACTTTCATCTTTCATCATGGAAACACCTGTATTTATATCCCTTACTACTTTTTTTTATCCTGCTTTTGTCAGTGAAGATCCAGGACAGCTCACATTACAGTCAATGAGGAGCAGGAGGTGGGTGAGGATTTCCAAGCTAAGGAAAGTGACACTCAGATATAGGCTCATAAGCTCACTGGAAACTGAACTACAAAAACTGGGTTCCTAGCAGCATCAAACCCAGGATCCATTTCTTTTCACAAGGAAATGGAGAAGAAGGGATGTAAACTATTGAGACACTGCCTCATTTATCTGTATCTTCGGTAAAACCTTGTGTATAATTAAAATGCCAGGAGAGTTTAGCTGGAGGAGAAAATATGATCTCTCTGTTAATATTGAAGGAGCCCTTTGACTTATACCAATTGAGAATCTGATGTTATATAAGAGACTGTTAATAAGGAAGATCCTTAAAAGCTGGGTGTTCTTAATGCTTTTATTTTCTTTTTTTTAGTGGAAAAAGCCTTTTTTTTTTTTTTTTTTCTTTCATTGCTGGTATTTAAATGTTGGAAGCAGCTATGAATAGTGGTTAAGAAAATGGACACTTTCATACAGCTTTGTTTTCTGCTCTTGGTGATTTGAACCTATTTTCAGTAAAAACTCTTCAAATGCATCCTAACTTGCTAAATGAGGTTGTAGTGTTCTCTATACTGCGTAACGTGTTTTACAAAAGCTTTAGTAGAAATCAATATAAAATACTGTACTCATTTAGAAGTATTTTGAAAGTGTTTTATTAACATATTAGTAAAGATATTTAAAGTAGCTTTTTCCTCCCAAGATTTTTGGGTTTCTTTACTTTCAAATATTTATTTATTTTGCAACATCTTCATTACTTTCACTCTGTAGGAGGCTGATTGCATGAACTCGCATACTTTGTGTTTTGAGGAATTAGCCATTAAGTAGCAACAACTTAAAATCTTCTTTGATGGATTACATGTAAGTATCTGAATTGCAACAGTAATTCAATGTAACAGTCATTGCTTATGAGGTGCAAAGTAATTTATCTTGCTAATAAAACACCATTGTACACTTGCTAGGAGAAAATATTAAATTAATGTTATTGTCTATTTTATATCTTAATTCTGTTCCAATTTCTGCTGTAATATAAAAAAATCCAATCACATCTTTTTATGAAGATAACTTTGAAATCCTTTGCAGTGGAAAAAATCAAGACAAAGAACTGCCAAAGAGAAGTTGTATTCTGTGAATGTAAATAGATTCTGCACCGTAATTAGTGATTTTTCTAGGGCTGGTCTGGAGGCCCTCTGTTTTCATGGGAAAATTCGTTTGATGTTTACCATCCCTAATTTCTGCAGTACTGAATAACCAGGCTCTAATTCTGTTGTAATGAACCATGTGTTAATGCTACAGCCTTCTGTCCAGCCAGAAGCCAAAACTCCATGTCTGACTTTGTAATGAATCTTGCAGTTGTCTTGTTGACTCCATGGGTAGGCTTTTGTTCCAAATCTGTCCTCAAATATTGCTAGCTTTCATTGAAACATACAATGCATCCTACAGTTGTGCTTGGGTTTATGCAATTTGCTAACTTTCCTGGAAAGTGTGACTACTTCATTCTCTTGAGGAAAATTTGTTTATTTGTTTCCTTGTTAGTTTTGGAACAGTGGGATTTAAAACAGTTGAACTGACTGGAGCTGTTTATATTTTATAGTTTAGTTTTCTTTTTTGAGTTGGTTTTTTTCTTAAGCTGTGAGTCAGAGAACTAGCACAGAGGTGAGGTGTTTGCTGTGTATCTCTGGGTGGAAAGGTTTATTCTTGCAGCCCCTGGTTTCTTGGCGGGTCTTGGTTTGGTTTTGGGGTTTTTTTTTTTTTTTCCCCCAGATTGATATTTTCTGCTACCAAGGTGGTTGATTTGTGTTCTTGTTGTTTGGTTTATTTCATTTCAGTGTTAGTTTAAAACTTCCAAACAGAACACGCAGTTTTGCATGGGTACAGTTAGATCCAGGAAGATACTAACTGAGTTCAGAGACTGTTTGTTGTTGCAAATAACTTACTCAAATCCTAATTGAATGCACAGAGCCTAAGTAAATGGAATTCCTCCTCCCTTACAGGAAAAACAAGTGAGACCATTTCTGTTACACTTAATATGCTGCAATGAGTCCTGCAGTGGCTTGAGCAATGTTCTTCAAGCACACTGCTTCAGTCAGCAAGTCTGCATGCAGTTTGGAGTGGTGGCTATGTTGTGGTCCCACCGAGATGACCATCCTTTGTAGCTGGGAGAGACCTTGCATGTGCCTACATCCAAAATTTTGGGAATGTACTTTGTAGGTTACAAACTGATGCAAAGATCCTTATCAGTTGTGTGGAAGTGTTGGTGGTGGCTCCCACAGGGTTACATAAAGAATATGTGAGTGTAAGTTAATCGCCATGGTAAATACTGGTCTATGAGGTAGGTTTCGATGGAGTTTTGTTGATTTTCAGGCATGTGTATAGCACCATTGGTTTACATATAGAGAGTCTAACCCAATTCAAGTGAGCACTTGTATTCTTTGTCTGCACAGCTTCTCCCCATTAGCATAGTTGTTACTCCTGAGAGTATGTGTTCATTCATTGCATCTCAGTGTGGCAGTCAAAGAATTAATTACTCTGAGAAGGGACAGGCCTCTTCTAAAGAGTTTCACAACTTCAGCTTTTAATGGATCTCTCTCCCCTGCTGAGGCTGCACTGCAGCTTGTCAAAGCATTCGCGGCGGCTCCACGGGTCAGTGGTTCCCAATGGAGAGACGGTGTTAGAGGAACCGTGACACTGGTTCCTAAGGCTGATTTACTTGGAGTTGGGGGTGAGTGAGGGAACAGGGAGAAGGGAAATTGTAAGCCCTTGAGTCATTGTTCACAGGAAACAGATTTGAAAATTCTCATTTTAAAAAAAAAAGTAGTACTTTATTTAAGCACATGTTACGTGCACACTCAAGTGCTAAATCCCACTGCTTGCTCCTCAAATGGATTGCCTAAATGGCCTGCCTGCAATGCCGCTGGATGTTCGTTTCATTATCTAATGTCACTTATTGATTTTCATTAAAAACATGTCAGCATTGATTTTTCTAAAGCACCCTCGGAAATGCATCCTGACCCTTTTTTATGTTGAGTCCACTGCAGAGTCTCCCACTGAATCAGTCTAAAGCAGGATTATTTTCTGACTAAGAAATGTTGATTAAATATTTTGATGTATGAGTGGTTAAGACTGCTTTAAGAACAAAGCATGCCAGGGGGAAATGAACTGGGACAAGGGAAAAGCTGAAAGAGAGGATGCTATAAAACAGGCGCTTGTCTATTCATGCATTGTTATTTAAAGTTAGTGATGTAAATCAGCTGAGGATCTGGTCCTGTGTATCAGCATGAGTTCACACACCAGATTGTATTGACATGAAGCTGATAAGAGAAAGGAAATACTACTTTAAAATGTAGTTGAATCTGAGTACAGACAAGTATTCTTTCTTCTCTTATTACCATGAATTTTCAGGGAGTCTGGCGTGTTTGTTCCTTAAGTCTTAAAATACTGACAATCACAGAACTTAAATTGATCAGCTGGTTTTGTCATATGCCTCTGTTCTTTTCCTGCTCTCCTCCTGTGGCTCATCGTGCTTATTTTTCATAAATGAAAAATCAGTTATTAGATGTGTGGTGATGTGCAGTGATGTATGAATGATGCTCTGTGGACCTTTAGAGTAACTCCAGCTCAGCTGCCTGTGGTTGCAGGACACCAAACTTGCTCCAAGACTTGGCTTGTATATTCCTGCATTAGTTAACACTGATACTTCACAGAATTGACACACTGCTGAAGTTCAGTGCCTGGAAAGTTCTGGTACTGCTCAGTTGGCTATTGAATTTGAAACTGTGGCTAATTTACGTAGCAGTGGGCTGCAGAAATTCAAATTCATGGCTGAAAACAGGAAAATGCTTTTAAAGCCAGTTTTATGTGTATCCCTAAAGACAGACAAGCTGGTTTGCCAGCTTCTGTATGGTGGATTCTAGTCTCAGAGAAACAACACTCTACATTCATCAGATAACTATTAGCCTTGTTTTGCCTGGCTTGGGTCCCAAAATTTATGAAGACAAACTTAGCATCCATTTTGTGGGGAAAAATTACTTTGGGGTGTGTATCTACTGTTGCATCTTTTATGTTTTGTTACTTGAATGTAACTAACATAGCCAAACCTGGTGAGGTAGAGTGGAGTGTGTTCCCAGCTGATGGAAACAACTCCTGTGTTGCGGGAATATAACCCTGGCTTCTGCGTAGTCAGCAAAGTGTTTCAAGTTGGCTGATACACTTGCAGGTAGAAAAAATATCATTGGTAGAAGGGAACATTGAGAAACTCAGTATGGATGAATCAACTTGGTGCATGGAGGTCTCCAACCCCTTGAGATTCTTGCCCTGTCCTAGTTTTCCCTCTTTTTAGGAAATGTGTGTGTGGGAAAGTACAATTAGAGGCTCTTGGTGGAGGGTATTTGCATGCTTCTGAAAAAATAGTACTGACCAAGTGAGACTTCTGTCATCTGCATTACAAAGCTGTAGAGCATAAAGCTTGTGACTCTCCTTCTGGAGTGAGCATGATAGACAGTTGTACCATAGTGTCTGTTGCGGTAGTTCTTTGCCTTTTGATCACAGATACATATACCCTAAAGGGAAAACCTTTGAGTGCCTCTCCATGTGCACCTCTGCATGGCTGTAAAACCTCTTTGCACTGAGAGCACGTGTGCCTTATCTTTTCTCCCTATTCTCTGTGTGCACTCTGTTTCCCCCCTGCCCCCGTGATTGCCTACTCTTTCCTCGGTGTGTGTTCTTAAGCTGTCTGCCTTTTCTTCATTCCTCTTTTAATCTGCATTCATTATACTCATTGTACTTTTACTGCTCTTAGTGCTTACTGCTCTATAGCAATGTTGATTTTTAGGATAGACATCCTTTTGAATACTTGCTGGATTCCCCAAGGGTTTGTGAAAGCATCTGTTTAAGTGGGACCAGCTGATACACACAGTGCTGCTCAAAGCCCGCTTACATCCTCCACTTCTGGCAGGTACATAGGTCTCTAAAGGCAGTGAAATTGCTGCAGCTCCCTTGTGTAATATAATAGCAAGCTTCTATGATAGCACCAACTTCTTGCCTCTTCATGGTACAGCCTTATGTAAACTTAGCTATTGTTACACAAAGCTGGGATAGAGGAACAGATGAGTGGTCCATCAAACATGGTGTCTGAGCTCTGGAGGTGGCCTTTTTCAAATGTCTCTGAGGAATGCAGAAGTAACCCCCTAATGTGCCAAGCCAATTGTGCTGCTCTGTATGACTGAGCTGGAGAGAGGGGACTGGATTTCTTCCTGACCCCCACCTGTCAGTCAGCTTAGCCCTGAAGGATAAGCTGATCTTTTGAAGTCAAGGCTCAAAATTGTTGAGACCGGAGAGCATTTCTAATAGGTTACTGGGTTAGCAAGGGAAAACAATGGTACCATGGATGGTATCAGCTCTGCTTTGATCAGATATTGTAGTGTTGTGCACACACACACATATGAATTTAATAGTTACTACTTAACACTTACCTACTCTGTCTGTGTTACTAAATGAGAAGCAGAGGGTGTCTGTGGTGCAGTCTCCTTGAGGAGAAGGAGCTCCTAAATGAGGAGCAGGAGACCTCTGAGAGTTTTGCCCATCAATGGTGACTAACAGAGCAGTTCTGTTTTACTGATAAAACAATGAAGTAGCAATCCATGAGCTCTGTCTTTCCCTGTAACTGTGTGGATGCATATATGTATGTATGTGTGTGTGCATGCGTGTAAAATGCTGTGAGGCTGCCCCAATTTGGAGACTTTAGGGCTTTTGAAATACAAGTAATAAAAGCAGAAATTGGCATAAACCTATTCAGGGCAATGCACTGAAAATACAACTTCTGAAGGGGAAACACCACCTTCTTCACCCTTCAAACAACCACACCATAAATTTTCTCCCTTTTCTGGTTTTAGTACTGTTGTAAAAAGCCCAGGCCTGCTTTAAAAACCTGAAACTTTCTCTTACAATGGCCAGGGCTGAGCTTTGAGACACTGCCACAACTCATTGTCTGTGGAAGAACCCTTGCTGGGAAGGCTGTGATTTATATCAGCCTGCCTGTCATGGGGTGAAAGGAATGCCCGGGTTTTCATTTTGATCAAATGTTAGGTTTGAAAACCACCCACTGCTGTAAACTCAGTTGGAGTGGAGAGATGAGATGGAGCACATTGCATGCTTTGTTGCTGAGATAGTGTTTTAAGGCTGTCTGAATCTGTTTCCCATTGCTGAGTGCAGGGAGGAAAGATGCGGGTTTAAAAAGGGAAAGCTAAACTGAGCTTTTCTGGGTTTGTTTTGTGGGTTGGGTTTTTTCTGTTTTTATTTCCCCTACTTCCAGTGCAATAGAAAATGGGGTGAGGGAAGTTCAAGAATATAGACTCTCTTCAGTAAAGACGCTAAAGAAGGCAAAATCTTTGGTGTATTTCATTTGTAACCTGTGTAGATGAATGTGTAGAAAAGATGGGGGTAAAAGCTGATGGACCTGCCCTACTGCTTAAAACTTGGGGGTGGGGTGGGGGTGACACCAAAACAATTTTGTCGTGTAATTGATTTTATTTTCTTTCATCAGATGTTTTCAGTTCCCCTCATGGCCTCATTTTGTAGTTTTTAGTTCAGCAGCTTTCACATGGACTTTTCTTTCTGAAAGGGCGGATGCTGATGCAGTTCTAGAACCATGATATTGTTTTCTATTTAAAATGCACAATAGTTTCTGTGTCTTTTTCTTCTCTTCAGTCAGTTGGCAGCAGCACATAGGACTTAACCTGGTTTTGAGTTTCATCACAAGTTTCCAACTTGGACTACCCGTAAGATATAAAAGCGTCTGATCTGAGTTTGTGGCTCTGAATTTAAATTACATTGTTTCTAATCTTGCTTAGGTTAGTTCTCTTTTGGGCTGAGTTCCATGATGCAGAATAACATTTTTACCTCATTCATACACAAGTGTTTACTTTGTCCTTAATGAGTACTTTGAAATTAGAATTGGAGATCCTAATTACAGAGTTTGGAGCAATCCTTCCTAAGGTTATAGTAAATAAAAACTGTAACATGGACTCACATTAAGAACATGAGAAATTTTGTGCTTTTTAGCCTGTTTGTACACTCATGATCATGATCTTTAGATCATATGTATGATGCCAGTGAGCAATTTTTATGAATAAAGGATCACTACTATGAGTAAGAAAAACTGTGTCTTACCTACCTCTGCTGGCATTACATTTGTAAATGTAATGTAGAATTAGAAGATGCAGATAACTTCCCTCCTCTGCCAGCACAAGCTGTGTAACCTTGGGCAAATCATGTCTGTGTTCACCTGATATGAGAAGGGATAATGCAGTCTCATAGGGGTGCTTTGAAACTAATCACGTTCAAGATTAAAATATTATGGTGACAGTAGCAAAAAAATATCCAGTGCACTTCAACCAGTCTATTTGATCAGTCCTTCAGGTCAGAGCAGATTTAAAGACCATCTGTGGTATGACTCCATTGACTTATATAAACCAGGATCAAACGTGATTCATGTATTTGTGTGGTCTGACCCCTTTGAATTCTCTGGTCAAGTCGTGTTAGGAAGGGAGAGAAGCAACAGAAGTTTGCTATGATTTTTATGTCTGTCTTGAAAACAAAACACTGTCAACAGCCAACCAGAAGACTCTTGTTTTGCAGTTTTGATCACAGTTTCGGGGACATGAATAGCAAGCTGAAATGTGTGTTTCAAATTACAACATACATGTGGGTGTTGTAAATGATCCCACTTCTAACCCTCCTCCAAAATAATACACTTTAATAACAGAGCTGCTGAACTAGAACTCTAGTTATTATTTTACAAATACATTTTTAAATCCTTGGTTTTCCGTCTTTTTTAAGCATACATTATACCTTTATTGGTTTTACATTTACAGGCATAAGAGGGGAGTTATCCTGTAGCCATGTAATTCTGGTCCCAGCTGGGAATGACCAAGGGACTGACTGATTATAGGATCTAACAGTGCTCAGTAAAGGTGGTTTGCAAATGCAGAAAGAAATCCAAGATCTTTTTCACCAGAGCATCAAAGGCTGAGTTTTTGAACATCACATTACTACTAATTCCCAGCTGGAATGTGTTAAGTGCCGCCATTATTGTAAGAAATGGCAAACATCAGGTAACTCTGCACTGTGGAGCTGGAAATGATTCTCAGGCTTCTCTTACAGCTCTCATTCTTGAAATCTACATCCTGTATTTTTCCTCACAAGGTTCAGGTCTGGATTTCTTGCTTTTTGGCATTAACTTTGTGCCTGTTCTGTTTAACATATGACTTAACTTGTGGGCAGAGTACTAAATGCCAGTGCTTTAGGGGTGGTTCTGAGTGGTTTTGTCAGAGATGTGATTTTAAAGTAACAGTTTACTTCGTTATTATTTTGGTGGGTGCCTGTACTGTTGGTATCAAAGCTGAGGTTTGAGCTCTGACAGGTATGCACATTATCTATCTGAAACTGTATGGCAGATAAGGATTTTATAGTTTGAATTTATAGCCTCTTAATTTTAACAGCCATTCAGAGAACACTACAAGGCTTCAGTCAGTGGAAATCCTCTTGTTTGTAAAAGCAAGGGCTTCATAAGTATGGGCTGAAGGGTGTTTCTAGGTAGGAATGCTGTTAAAACTGTCTCCTGAGCTCGTGTAATAAAAGTTCACCCAGTGCATCTTAGTGTACCATCAGTAAGATCCCATTTGATAAATTATCAAATGAAAAATACAGTGTAAGTTCATTTACAATACTCCTTATTAAGTAAAATGAATTGGAAACTTAGCTTTTCTGCATTTTATTAGGTATTATATTCAATTGCTGCATTTATCACTTAGCTCAATCATCTTCATGTACAATCTCATTGCATTTGTGGGCTTTCTAAAAGAGGTGTGGAACTATATTCACAGCAGAAACTGAAGAAAGAAACAACACTTGAATCAATGTGATAGAATACTTGTTACAAACTTCTGACTGGACAGTTGCTTTCTATTAGTATACCTACATATATATCCAATTCCTTGATACTGGGTTAAAATGTTAATAACTATAGCAGGATAAGTGGGTACTTAGAGTAATAGAAAAGAAAGAACATCTGAATTTACTACTATAATCTGTGATTAAATAGTTTTAAGTTAGGTAGTCCTTTGAACCAGTCCATTTGGGCCCTGTAAGTGTTGGGTCCTCAGTATTTCATAGCGATGCTTAAGCCACAGCCCTCTGGCAAAGGGAGATCTGAAAATAGCTGGAGGGGTCAGCTCTGATCTCTCTTGTGAGACTGGAATTTGTTGAGGTGAGTTCTTATCTATGCTGTTCCCTCCCACACCTAAGTTTTGTTGCATTTGTTGTAAACATTTTACAGAGCAGAAAAGGAGTGCTTCTGAAAGCTGTCTTAAAAATGCAGGCTCTGAAGAGACTGGGGGAAAAGGGCAAATTCTTTTTAATTACCATTTGCACAAATAATCCACAGATTAAGGATTTCAGAGCAGAAAGAGGAGCTGAAGTCTGAAATGCCTGGCCCCCGTGTGGGATTCATACAGAGCAGCTGAACAAAATGCTTCATTTCAAAAAGCCACTGCACAGCTTCCTTCTGTGTTCTCAGGGAGATGATGATGAAGAAGAAAGACGATGACTTTGCAGCTGATTAATCACTGGGAAACAGTAATCACTACTGGTATGTTTTGGGTCATTATTCAAGGACTTTGAGACAGAAATAAACCGGAGAACTACAACAGTAGCTTTCTCTAATTATTTTTCTGTTCTCAGCCCTACTTCATGTATTGAGCAAACCATTTCTCTTTTTCCAATTTATAGTCAATGATCTCTGGGGCACCGATTCAAAACATCCTGTGGAGTTTATTCTAGAAGCTGACTTGATGAGAGCACATTTATGTCTTTAAAAGAGGCTATTTATTATGGAATTAATTCAGACTCTAAAATCATAACTAAGGTTTTATAGCATACTTAAATGTATATATCTGCTTGAAAAATATTTTGAAATAGATCTTTATCATGTGTAAATTGGCACAGCGACTCTGGAGCTGACAGAAATGGAGCTGATTTATACCTGCTGAAGTTTGGACCCCTTTGATTTTTCTTTTCTCTTCCTTGTGTATAATGCACAGAGAAAGAAGGCAACCCTCTCTAATCTGTAGAGAATTTAGACACTAATCAAGCACTAAAGAGGCACCATGCCGAGGCTGAGAGCTAAAATCCTAAGGATGAAATCAAGTAATTGCTTTATCTCTTTCTTTTCAGACATCTAGAGAGATGCTTAAAGGCAAAACTAAAAGTAAATGAATGAATCTAGCCAAGTGGATTTAGCTACAGATGGATGCATTAAACTTCCACTGAAAGTGGCCGCAAATAGGTGACACTCAATACAGCTTACAAAGGCTAATGCCAACAGTCAGGCATCCATGTGTTTCTCTCTGACTTGGTATATCCTGTAAGCACCCAAATCAAGGGAAAAGGTGCTTAATTTAGAAAGAAAAGGGGGTTTGTTTTGTTTTAAAGTAGCTCATAATCAAGAAACCACCATCAATATTAAGTCAGTTAACTATCTTCATGTCTATAATTTCTCTGAAATGCCTGTCTTTGCCCAAACCTTGAACAATTGCAGCAGTGGTTTAATGATTTTATTTTTTTTCCTGTGGGTGTAACTTGTGAGAGACTCTTACTCAGAAAGGAGCAAATGAAAAGATCCAGGGGAGGGAGAGCAGGGGAGAGTTGGGCACTTCTTGTAGATGGTCACAACATGGCTATTTTACAATTGCATTCTGTTGCAGCTGGTTCATCCTACTTTGCTGCTGATTGGGGTCTGTTATTGGTACTGGAGGGATGGGGTTTTTTTCCTTAGCTTTTTTCTCATGGATGGTTTTAAGTTTCTAATCTCAATTAGGAGCAAAACATGCAATTTTTTTTACCAGACTTGGGTAACCAAGCTGTTCCCAGTAAAAAAGGTTTCAGGCTTGGATTTTAGGTCTGGGTAAAGAATTTACAGTATTTCTGAGCTCACTTTGTCTAAACCGGTAAATGAATAGTGAGTGATATGACAAAATCAAGTAAGGTTAGAAATAGCAGACTTCCTGGATGTCGGTTGCTTGTTCTGTGTGTGGAATCATTGACATCAACTTTCAACTGCCAAATAGGAAGGTCACACGACAGACTGGATTTTGCTTCAATCCCAGAGACCAGAGTTTCAAAAGAGCTCAGCCCTCAGGTAGATGTGGGGAGAAATGACCATCTTTCTAGAGACCTGCAAGTTGAGTTTTGGAATTACTGCCTCTGGGTACTGGCTGCTACTAGACTCCAGGTGTAGTAATGCAAGTTAATGCCTGCAAGATTGCACCCTAGATGTGTTGCAACTTTAATTTTAGTCCCCGAGAAGGGCAATTAGCTCATACAGACCTAATGATAGCTCATCTGCACTTTAATTAGCCAGGCATGCCATCATATTTAGTACAGGAGCCATACTAAAATGCCACTCACATTCCACTTTAAGCATTCTGTGTCAAAGACACCATCACCCAGGAATGAACTGCTGCTATTAAATTTCATAAACAATCATTTGAAATAAAGACTTGTCACAGAAGGAGACCTAAGCAGCATTTTAATGTAGTAGCAGAGGCATTGTTGTGCAAGGGACAGCATTACAAAACTCTCCTCCAGACAGAAAGGAAGGTCATCAGATCTTAGTCATACCCACCTGAGTGGCCAGGTATGCGTGATTTCTCTTCATTCTACAATGGTTTTGATACCTTAGAGCAAGCTAATGAATTCTAAGAGGAGCTGGCAACGCCATCTAGAGTTGAGGCTGCTTGGTATTTCTTATTATTAGGCCTTTTTTCTCTATAAATATGTCAGAGTTGGAAATGAAGTTTTCTGTACCAGTTTCAGTTTGTCTCTGGGATGAATTTTACGTTTGGAAGAGTGAAAACTATTCAGTTTGAGGAAGAACTTGGAGGAAAACTGTTTAGTCTCATAGCCCTTTATAAATATATTTTCATTGAGACTCTTCAAAACCTTCATGCTCTGAAGAGAAAGGACTTTAAAAGTGGTGGGAAGGTTCATTTTCATGCCATTTTATGCATTAGAAATCTGCAGATAGACTAGTTTTTCCTATTTGAATCTGGTGTAATACAAATAATAAGAAATAAGCAGTAAAATGAATGATGTGTTATTTTCTTTTCCTTCCAATCACTGTATCATCCTTGAGTTCATGGGTATTACTTTCTACACTCAGGATATTTCTTTTCTGCAGATCTCCTGAGCGTGTCTCGCTGAAGCAAGAGGCTATTGTGTTTTCTGGGATCACTTAAAAATTTCAAGGCAAGCACTTTGCCATTAAAATAAATAAATAATAATAATAAGTCATTAATGATGGGAGGGAACTACCTGCACAAGCAGTGAATACACTGGGACAGTCTGCACCTCCCGCTGCACTTCAGAGACTTTGGTTCAGTTCCAATAACACTGAAGTCTTAACCACTGCAATTACCACTGAACCTTCAGATTCCTAGCAACTAGCAAATGAACAGAGAAAGCAGTTATCTGAGTAACTAGGGAATTTAACACCAGAACAGCCTTCTTTTTCACTGGCACATTAATGTTGAGTGATTAGATACCCAGAAGACGGAATTTAGCGAAGTTTCTGTTGAGGGCAAGAACTAGAGCAGCAATAATCTCACATATCTTTAAAGGAAGAAATAGGGAAATTGTGTAAATAATTGGGATGGGATTTAGTTTTTCAATCTGCCTGTTAACCTCTAGATATTCCAAAACCATAGGGAAGGTTTCTTCTGATACATCTAAAATGAATGAAGTTCTTCTGATATGTATGAATATAATTGTCCTTCACATAACAGAAAACCTGATCAAAACAGTATTTTTCTTCCTGATGTGTCTGATGTCTCATGCAATTGCTGTGACAATGCTTCCATCCTGTGCTTCTGATAGATTTTGGTCTTGTTGCTGCCGTGGGTTGGGCAAGTTTTTGTCTGTTCCCCAGTTTTACCACCTGTAAAACTGCGGAAACCAACTTCTGCTGGGTAGGGAAGCAATCCTGAAGTTATAACAGGTATTTGCATCAGGTCTGCATTTCTTAACTATAGCTGATGTGTATCTAATAGTACAATGTGAATGACTGAAATTTAAACAGTGTGATTAGCAGCACTTGTAAATAAATACCAATGCATTTATGTCAACAGTGACCATGTGCAGAGCTTGAACAGATGATGTAAATAATGAAAACTCAGAAAAAAAGTGTGTTTTCTTTCCTGTTCTAGAATGAATCTGGTTTTTGGTTTTTTGGGTTTTTTTTTTTTTTCTTTTTTGCTATGTGTATTAAATCTGAAATTGATTCTGGAAATCAGTTCATGTTGTTGTTCTCTCCATCTAGCAGAAGTAAAAAAGCCACTGATTTAGTTTCAATATATTGGAGTACTATGCAGGATTTAAACTGCCATTTTGGTGGCAGTCTAGCAGTTAAATCTTTTTAGTACATAGTGGCAAGGTTCTACTGTCATTTACTTTTCAGATGCTTAAGTAAGGAAATACTTAATGCTTATTTCTCAGGAATTCTTTGATAGATGTACAGTAACAGAAACATATTCTTCATTTAAAGTGTCTTATTCAACCTCGCAGACACACTGAAAAAGGAGACATGCTGTGAGTTCATTCTCTCTGCTTATGGGGCTGGGTTTCATTTTTCTTGAAGCAATTGTCTTTTTGCTTCTTGAACTCTTCGCCTTTGCTATTGAGTGTCACATGTGGTAAAGGTCTGACACACCTGGTAATCCCTCTCCCATCTGTAGTCACAAGAACCTATACAAATCTAAACCTACAGTGGAAACATGTTGGTTTAATCATGATTTTGATCAACTGTTTTACTTTGTTCCCCCAAGTGTTTCAGGATGCTTTCATAGTAGAAAGGGAATGCAAGGGAATTCTGGGAGATGGGGATAAGGATTTATATGTAAAATATGGAATTTAAGGGGGTTTAGAAAGAAAAATTAACTGGGTGAAGTGTTTAGATCTGATGGTTTCCTGCTGAGAATGCATATTTTTTTCAATTGGAAGGGCTGTTCTAAAGGACTGGAGAAGTTCTATGTGTGTGTTTGCTCTCTTTCCTGCAGCTTGCTGAAAGCATGAATGAAGCTATGTCTAAGATGTGTATTCTCGCATGTTAGCAGGAAATATGTTGTTTGCTACATGTCAGTCATGGAAAGAGTTTCTGACCGGGAGACCGTGCTCATCTTTAGTGATTTGTTTCAATTGGCAGCATTTCTAATGAGAACTGTAGAAGTTTAAAAAGCCAAAGGAACACTTATCTTTAGTTCCTGAGGTTTTTGTTGTGAGGTTTCTTATGGTTCAGTAGAAGCTCTTTGAATTGGTGGTAGTGTTGAGGCTGGAAGGAAATGAATGGAAAATGTAGAGCAGAAGGAGATTTAACAGGACAAAGTTGTTTGTTGGCTGTTATTTGCCAGTTAAGTATGTTCAGGAAATTCCCTAATTGACTATATCATGAGATGGATTCCTGCCATCCACTAATATTCCATCAAGGGGGCTTATTTATGCTGTTGTATTAACAACTTTAAAACCTCTATCAGAAAACCATTTATTTGCTTTAATAGTGCCACTAATGTTTCATAAATCTTTTGCGTCTGTGGTTTGTTGCTGCTTAAGCAGATAGAGTAATCTATGTACATCAGCTTGAAGGAAAAGTGGGAGAGTTGGTTTTCTTAAAGGAAATGAAGCTCATACTTAGAAAATGTTCCTAGCCCACATCAGACTCAGATGCTGATTTATGTAATAGCTAAGAACTGATCCTGTAACTGCAGCTATGAAACAGAGAGATATGCCAGAAAATAATCACTAGGTGTATCCCTGTCATTCTAAGCACACGCATTGTCTGATAAAGCACTCACAGGAACTGAATGGAAAGACCAAGGAAGAAGAGTCATCTGTGCTGTGCATGGTTGAGGTTGGCAGAAGTTCTCAGGAAATACAGCTCCAGTTTGTGTAGAAGTACTGGAAGTTTGGAGGTAGCTCTGACAATTGCCATTAATCTTCTAGAAATCAGTAACATACTTAGTCAATTTGGACTTGCTGAGTAAGATTCATGTGTTTAAGACTTGCATGTAGGTTATTCATTACATTTCCAACCATGAGAAAAGAATATAGTCTTGGAAATAAGTTGATTATTGTTTATTTTATCACACTTTCTGCTTAGCTACAGTCAAGACTTGTTAATTTTCCTTTTGACTTGTCTGATTCAGAGGTGTGGAAGTGGACTGATCAACTTATTTTGCCATGTGGCCTGCTGGAGAGGCAACCTTGGTGTTGCAGGAAAGTTGCTGACTGAGTTACTCAAAAGGCTTCTCTGCTGGGTGATAGCCAGGGCAGGACAGATTCTTGGCTGGAAAACCAGCTGTCTGTTTGCCATTTCAGTGTCAGAAGTGAATGTGCAGTGGGAAGGTCTAAGATAGGCTGAGGAGATAACGGTAACGGGACAGCTGTGAGTCAGCACCTGGTTTGCTGTATTTGGCTTTGATGTTAGGGCAGTTAGTTTTAATAACGATGCTTGGTAGGTTATTCAGCAGAAAGCAGCATTTATAGCTTTCGGACTGAAAACACCATATATACTAATGAAAAGTAGTATTGGTGTCTCTAAAACCTTTAAATGTAAGATAAGGCTGGTGTGGCAATTTGGAATGCTGAGCAGTAAACACCTTGCTTAAGCTTGCTTCTACTTAAAATTGAATCTTGGGAGATTTACATTCACATTCCACGCAGTACCAATCTTTGTTCAGCTATTGCTATGTGGTTTGTTTGGTTTTGTTTTTTTTTTTCCCCATTAATTTGAAAGCATTTAGGGAAGGAAAAGAGCCAGTGTTTTTTCTAATTGGGTAATCTAGAGTGAAATTGCTAAATCCATATGTAGGCACGAGATTGTGATTTGTTCCCTAATGGAGCTAATTTTGCTGAGACTTGAGGGATCTTTGCGTCTCTGAAACCAGGTTGCCTGAGCATGTATTTAAGACAAAATAGAGGCTAGCCCTATCCTTAGGTGTAGGTGCCTACCATGGGGCACACTAGTTGCATTTGCATCGTGATCTTGGGGAAACAGTTTAAAATGCTGCTGGAATACAGGTTATTTTTTATGAGAAGGTGTCACTTGTATTAGGTAAAGTTTTTAATTTATCTTGCCTAGATTTTCAGAGGTCAGTCCCACATAGCAAGAATGTCAGGAGTAAGTATATTGGCTTATCTGGACTAGTATCATACCCTTGTTCTTAAGAGGAGTAAGACTTTCTTTAACTACAATAAAACATCATTGAGAATGAAATTACTCAGCTGTTTGTAATGAGACTGGTATTGAATATCTAACAGGTTTTAGTGTCTCTTCTTCTACATCGTTTATTAATGTTGGCATCCCTCATCATGTTGAACAATATGAATGATTTAAAGTGTTATGAAAATGTTTAAATAGATATTTTGTCTTTGAGTTGACCATAATATATTGATGCACATTAATATCTTGGGGTTTATAATTTCAGTAACACCACCTTCCATTACGTAATTGCCCTTTCAAAGGTCCCACACCATTTTCTGAGAACTAGTTAAGGCCCCAGGCTTTTATTTCTGTAAAAGAACTCTTGGAATCTCTATGTACCTAGAAATCAGTGGCCTATGGTAATCCAGTTCTAGGAGAATTTGGTGCCTCTCTTGTGGGATTACCTTAACATTATTGTGGATATCAAAACTTTCATCTGAATTCAGAGTTTACCATCTTAATGTAATTACAAGTGAATACTTGTATAGTTTATTCTTGACTGCTTGATCCAAAGCATTCTGTTTTTCTGATCACCATTGCTTCCATGAAGTGTCACTTCGGTTTGGATAACTGCGGGTTTATCAACTGTAGTTTTGGAAAAGATGGTGCATTCTACATAGTTAAAATCTATTTCTACCTCCTTTGCATTTGGAAGGTATTTGGTCCCATAAGAATATTTTGTATTAGTTCTCCTCTAGTTATCAGTGTGAGAACTTTCAGAGGGGCAGAGCTGACAAAAACCTCTTGCAACAGCAGGTCATTGGCAGCTACCTGGTCCATTTTGCCTACTGCACTGCTATGAGAGGTTGAAGCAGCAAGACAAGAACCTATGTGGAATGTGTTTACTCTTTACCTGTTCTACTGTGGATTAAACGAGAACAGATTTTTGGCTCTGAGCGTCTGTGCATACATTCAGTCTGGACAGGAGGCTAGTTACAAAATTCATCAGCTCCAAAAAATAATACTAACCACAGCTAATTTTAAAAAGAGAATATAAGTTGCTACCTTTTGAGCAGCCAGAGAAAATTAGGGGCTTGTGTAGGCTCTGAGATTTTGCTAAATTTTCTATTGATTCATGATAAGGCTAACTTTCTTGAAAGATTGTTTCAAAACAGGTATGAGCTCTACACATTGAGATATGTACCTTAACCAAAGATGACTCCAGGTACAGAATGCTGTGTAACAGCATTAGTGTAATCCACATTACTAATACCCCCCTTTCTGACCTGAGGAGACTTTCCTGACCTTTCTTGCTCTCTGTGTCTCCAATTACACTTTCTGAGGTGGACACTGATTGTGTGCTGGCATCTGTGCTCGTGATACGGACACAGTTATCAACCTAATGCAACTTTTGGTTACTGCCTGGCTGGACTGGATTTGAACCAGGCATCTGGAGGAAAGAAAATCTCTTTTGTTTTTCAAAATCTTCTGAACATGAGGCTGACTGGTGAGGAGTGGGGACTAGAGAACAAAAGTAAAGAATACCAACTGTGTAAGGAAAAAGAGACAACTCATAACAAGTAGTAGCAGGTCATTAAGGATAGTGCTTACTATGCAAGAGAATCATCTTCCATGCTTGATGAGAGACAACTCTCACCATGAGAGACTCCCTATAATGCTTTCCCAAAGTGTGGTGTGTACATTGCTGGTGGTTTGCAGGCCACTTCAAAGTGAAACTCTGAACCTAGGTCTCTGAACCCATGCAAGCGTGTAGATCTAAAATATACACCATTCCTTTTTGAAATTGGCTGCACAGAGTTCCCACAGTTCTCTTTACTGCAGGGGGGAGTCCATGCAGAGGAGCTGATCTCAAGAAACCCAGCTTTCTTTGCAGTAGACTTTGTGTGACAATAGACAAGTTATTTACTCTGTCTGCATCATGATTCCTTTGCTGCAAAATAAGGAGAATAGCACATCTCTGCTTCTTACAAGCTCTTGGTGATTAGAACTAAGATACTGTGGCAGAGGGAAGGGATGCTTGATTATTGCAGACAGTCAGGGACTACCATAGCATTTCATGGTGTTTATCCCAAGTCAGGACTAGCGTGCACAGGCAGAGAACATGGGAGCAAATCTGCAGAGTGCCTCTGCTATGGCTGGTTCTAATTAGTCATTTTTATGAGCTCCAGAGTCAGACAAAAATGAGGAGCCCTCCCCTTGTGTAGTTTCCTGTTTGCTGGGTGCATGTAAAAGAGATCTGGCCCTGATGTATGTTAATAATGAGCTGATAATGTAAGCCAGCTGAGAGATGTGGAGTTAGTCTGGTGTGCTGCCAAGTGGGAGGTGAAAGTTCAGGAACTGACTCATGTTGCCAAGACCTGGTCCTGTGGAGAAGGTCTGCTCATTAATAGATTGAGTTTCTCATTAGGGCTACATAGCATATGCTTACAGCTTTTGGGTTTCAAGCTGAAACCCAATACCAGTAAAAGACTGCTGAACAGAGCGGCAGATTTACTGGTAAATAAAGGATTAAAGGAACACTTGGCAGGGTTGTTGGACTGGAAACCTGACTGGCCTTTGAAGATTTCTCCATATTGTAGGTCCTCCCTTTAAATTTATACCAAGAAGAAACTTGTTCTGCTCTTTACCATGCAGCCCACAGGGCAGGAATTTTACATAGTCTGCTCTGTATCCATCAGGGGTATAAGATGTTTATATCTGTCTTTTAAACCAAATGCATGATATTGCCTCTAAACTAAAACATCACAAATAAGTTGTCAGCTCAGAGAGGGCTGGTGTAAACAGGCTTCCTCCCTACCCCACTTGCAAGCCTTGCTTTCTGTGGAGAGCAAGTACCATGCATTTTCACAGTGAGCAGCTCAGCATTTACAGAATCTTAAAACTACTCTTGTTCTTTTTTTTCCTGAATGAGGATCTCCAGAAAACCAGCACAACTGCCTGCTTGGATTACAGTCTGTGACATTCATTACAGCTGGCCATGAATGGAGTTCATACGTGGCTAAACAGCCTTAGCAAACTGAAATACAGACAGGTTTAAATAGACTTATAAAAGAAAAAAAAATATATAGCAGTCCAAAAGCCCTACAGCTGACAAGAGTGTTAATACAGTACTCCTGGACTTCAGGGTGGCATTGGATTTGTATTTATTTATTGAAAACAAAAATGATACCCAGTTAAGTTTTGGCTCTTGAATTTGCATGACATAGTGGCTTTTGTACCGCTCTGCTTCAGCTGGCTAGCTTTACCTGGGGAAACAAGGAGTCAAAAGGAGCTGCAGGATAGGCTTTGTAAACTGGTCAGTATAGTAATAGTTCCTTTTTTCTGTTCATTAATCTGATTCTATTATTTTGTAACTAAGAGGGCAAAACTGCAGATGTGGAGGCAGCGGTGAATTTTACGTACCCCCTCTTCTAACAGAGGGGTTTCCTTTGTTCCTGTGTGCCCAGAAGCCACAGGCATCTTTAATCATTGCTGAAATCATATTGTCTTGATCCAACAGCCATGCTAGACTGCAGTCGTTACTGATGCAAGACATCTGGCTCTAGTAAAGTTACAACAGAGAGAAGGTAGCTGGCTTTTTCCTTGCTGAGACATAATATAACCAATCAGTCTGAGAGGTCGTTCAAGAACTGGATTTACAATTTACCCTATAAAAATGAAGTGTATGTATGTGTGCACAAAAACATACTGCATGTATGTTTGCACATGTACATATTTCACTATGATGATACATACTATTGTTATATAAAGAGCTGTATGATTTCTTTTATGTAAATAAGAACTAGCAAAAGAATGTTTTTAACTCCAGAGAAGCCTATATCATAGGCCAAGCTCTGGTTGTGGAGCCCAGTAAGAATTCGAATTAACAATCAGTGATAAAATTTCTATGACAGAGAGACTTCTGAGAGAAACACTGCCTGGGAATGAGCAGTTGGGGACCAGTGTAGAGCAGTGGGAGAAAATACATTTGAGTGGGCAGAAGCATGCAACAGGCTTGTTTGTGTGTTACTGGAGGAGTGCAAGAGGCCTCCCTCCTATTCAATAGCATAGAGAGTCACCACTGCTGGCAGTGGGGACAGCCATTAGTGGTGGCTCAGGGGAGTGAGGGCTGTGCTGAAAGCCAGGCTCTTACAGTAGCCTTTTGCACTCTGAGTATGTCTTGGTCTTGCAGCATCTTGCTGACAACAGAGCCCTGAACACTTCTGATTAAATCAGTGGGTTTTATTCAGCTGTAACCCCATGCTCTGCTGCTAGTCTCTGTAGTTGCCCGCTACAAAGCCAAGTGTGTTAGCATGTGCAATGTTGCCAGCAGTGAGCGGACAGTATTCCTTGTATTGAGACATCTTTGGCCAGCCACGTCAGCTTCTCTGTCCCTTAGAGGGCAGATTAAAACACGCCTAATGCTTAATAGCATAAATCCTGAGGAGATCTTATGTAAACATATTCAGTGAGCACTCATTAATTTCCCTTAGGAGCCTGGCTGAATGAAGATGATTTTCAAAGAAAGGGAAAAATTAATTTCATCTTCAAGGACTGAATCTGTTGGAAAAAAATTGGAGGTGTTCTGTGCTTTTAGCTGTGTGAATTGGGGATCTGTGGCATGGGCGTGGGGGAGGAGAAAGGTTTGGAAGTTGTGTTAGGAAAGGACAAAAATAGAACTTGCAGAATGTGTAGCAAGGCTCTATTTCATTGATTTGCAGGGAGGTCTTGCTGATGCTTGAGCAACAGCACTTTAGGAGCATGACACATTCAACCTCTTACAAAGGTGGCACAAGTAATTTGCTCTGTGCAATTTTGTGGCACTCAGCATAACAAACTTGCATCCATTATCGTCATTCGTCTTCAGCAATGACTTTAAGGACATTTGGGAAGCAACACTAAGGTAGGATTCTTAGAAATTGAGTCCATTTTCTACCAGCCCCAGAAAATACAGAGTTACTCTCTTGTACCTTCAGAGGTATGCAGGCCAACTTTGTCTCTTTCATTAATGTAATCCATCATGCCTTCTTGAAGACTCGCCAGGCTGTTGCTCTGCTTTGTACACTGGATCCAGGTTCTTGTTGGGTATCTTCATCTTAGGCATGCCTTGGTTTTTTACTTCTGAATTTATTAATTTGCTACAAACTTTGTCTTGTTAAGAGAAACTTGGTCTCATTGGCCTTTGCATCCTAATTCCAGATCTGAAATTGCCAGATGTATTCTCCCAGATACTTTCTTCATGTATGGCACAGATGGTGCGCTTTGGTTTGACCCTTTCTAGGCAGATGATAACGAGACAATTAAAGCAAATGAAAGAGACTTTAGAGAGGGACTTCTAAATCATCTTTTCTACCTGAAACAGTAAAACCAAAATTCAAACCACATGTACATAATTCTTCTTCTGCACTTCCTCACTATGATTAGGCATTCTGTCAGGTCTGCTTGTGCCCTCTGGAGGATTCCTTCTTCTGGATCTTATTCTTCCTTTTGTAGTTCTGGCTTTCTCATACCCATTACTAACACCACAACCACTATACTGGTCTGTTCTTCCTGTCATTTCGTCACCCACTCCTTCTGTTGCAGGTAAACTGGAAGAGAAGAGATTACAGAATAGCCAAGGTTCAGCTACTGTGGGGATTGGGGCATAAGGACTCTCTTCCTTCCTGCTTCTGCCCCTCAGTACCAACAGTCACCAAACAGATCAGCCAGTGGCTGCTATGGAGAGCTGGGAGGCTGCCACAAAGCTTTTTGAGTCAGGCCAGGATACCCGAGAGAAATAGCAATTCAGGCTTTGGGGAGTAGCTGCTCAGCCTGGTATCCACTGGCCTTTGCTCTTGTTTGCAGCAGCAGCTAGGTCACCTTTTAGGAGAGATCACCTTAAAACAAGCCTTTAGTGGTGCTATAACCACAATAACAGCAGTGCTCTAACCATGCCGTTTAATTAATCCCTGGGAAAGAAGGTGTTTAACCAGATAGGTTTCCGCTTGGTTTCTGTCCTGCTGCTGTTCTGGTATGATGAGTTGCTTTGTGCTCTGTGACAAAGAATTACTTGGAGGTTAAAGGTGACACTGGGTTCATTTCCCAGATGGGCAAGGCTGTCCCCCACCCCCTCAGTCTCGTTTCTCAATTAATCTCCTCATAAATCCTCATTCCATTTTTGAAATGGAGATGATTAGCAGGGTTGGAGCCAGGATATTGGGATATTCTGGCATGTTTTAAGTCACAGCATGCATGCAGGTATTAAAAATGTGCATGCGTTATGTCTGTAACTGTTCCAGATTCCTCCATGGAGGAGGAGAAGAGAGTGAAGAAGGGTGAGTGTCTGTCTTCACTCTTAAATTAGATTTTCATATAAACAATAATCTTCTTTTTTTCTCCAGGAAGCAATTAGAAAAAAATCCTTGGGTCTGGGACACTGCTGGGATAGCACAGAGTGATTTCTGACTTCTATGGAACTTTATTGATTTATACCAGCGGTGAAACTTTTTTAGGGGTGAAATTCTGCAACAGTTAAAGGTGATCTAAGTCAGTACCTCAATGGTCTTTTTAAAGTAGATGCCTTACACCAAATTTGCATAGATTCCTAGAGATCCCAGCTAGTGAAGATTGAGGCATTTAGTTACTGCTTGGAAAAGCTGACGAACTCTGATCTTGGCAGCATTTGGTACTTTGTCTTGCCAAGTTTCATACCTCAGTGGTAAGACTCTCGTGCCACACTGCCATCTTAGACTGTCTTTGATGCTTTCACCTGATTCCCATGCAGTGTAGTGCTGCTGTCTCCTGCTTCATGTGCCACATGTACCTAGTTGGATTTAGTTGTGATCTGCTATGTTTTATCTCCCCAGAATGCAAACCAGCACAATTGCCATGTGGTGTGACACTACCTTAGGCAGTCATCAAAATCTTTTCTGTGTGACTCTGTGTAGATTTTATACACTGAAAGGTACATTGAGGAGTCTGCTACCAAGCTCGAGCTTTGCAGATTTTAGACCTAAATTAAGGAAAATAAAACAAGGGATTCTACAAGTACTGGGGAGGACGATGGAAATAGTTTTTGCTAATAGTTTTTCTTCTTCTGAAAAGTAAAACTCCCTCAAGACCATAATATGTGAAGCTGAAAGGTTTATTGAAGGCATTTGTTTAAAACTACACCTAATCCAAGTCACATACCCCTTCAGTCAGTTATCAGTGCTCTTGTGTAAGTGTTCTCGTTATAATGACAGCTCTAGGTAAAGTGCTATTGAAGAAATGAAACTGCTCTCCAGGAGGGGTTTTGCTCTGCCACAGGTATCTCGGAGAATCCGTGTGGCAGTTGGTATGTTATTGGGCCTAAGATAACTTGGATTACCTTTAAAACATAGGATGCTTGTGTTTAGAAATAGGCTGCATAATGCTAAAAGCTAATTTCAGTATTTCCCGTGATGTGGGACTTCACAGTGTATTTTAAATACGTGATCTTGAAATCAGTTCTTTCCCAGATGTGATGCCCAAATCTGCAGCTTTCTTCACAGGTCAGGAATTCCTGTTGCTGCAGTTTTCCCGTGGGCTTATGTGGGAACAAGTTTAAATTGTACAGCCTCTAAAAATTTCATGCTGCTTCTGAAATGTTTATTATCAATCTATGTGTAAAGGAGGTTTGGAAATGGAAGGATTGGATTTGTGGATAATTACATCGAATGAGTCCAAAGATGTCTGACTTCTGTGCTTAGCTTTGATAAAAACTCCTGGAAAACTCTTCTTTAGTTACACTGTGTCAGCTCCCTATCTAGATGGTGGGAAGTTTTTTTCCATCTGTTGGGTATTTTATTGCTGAGGTGAAACAGTAGGTCTGAAGGGGCTTATTTCATGGTACAATCCAGGGCCCTGAGAATACAGGCCCTGAAATATGAGATGCCTACTATGAACATGCTAAGGTATGTGCTAAAAGTATATTATAAACCCTAGGGAAAGCCTGGTTCAGATCTGATGGTCATGGTCAGCCATGGCATTATTCACCCTGCTTTTTGAATCATGTCCCTTATACTTGTGTAATGCAGAGCACGGTGCAGACTGAATCTCAGTGTAGGCTGTTGGGCACTAATGTTAAGACAAAGTCCTCTTGTTTCTGCTACAGAATAGTTAGGGTTGGAAAGGACCTTAAGATTATCTAGGTTGGCTTTATTTTTAGTTAACTTCTCAATATACCTATTTACAAGAAAAAATTATCCTCCTTTTTTCATACGTGGTGTTAAGGGGAAAAGCTTTGTAATTAGTTCAAGTTCTCTGTGTCCTTTTTTACACCTATAAATGTAAAGCTCTATCCTGCACAGATCTGAGCACTACTTGTGCTGTACTCCTGGTTTTTGTTGATTTTTGTGGCAGTGGAGAGTGCTGAGCAAATCACACCATTCAGGCTTTAGGACCCTAATCTGTTTTAAAACAAGGACCCTGTGCAACGCATTTTAATGTCTAAACAGAGGAGTGAATGCTGTCAGCATCTAACAAAGACTTAAACAGCAGAGGAAAGCACAGTGCTATTGAAAAATAGACATAGGTCGAGGAATTAATACATTGCCAAGGCCAGAACTATTTGTTTCTTGTTTGCAACTTATATTTTACATGTCCTCATTTTTATGACACATAGAAGTCAAATCTAACTGTGATATTCGTGTAAGTGATCACTGTGACATTCTGGCCTAGGCTTAAAATTCCCTGGGATTTTTTGTGAGCCGTCTTGTAGGTATAAATTTGCAACATCCTCTGCAGAGACCTGTCTTTAACACGACCGAGCTCCTGTGAAAATAAGGTCTTTTCAGCAGAGTGTCTTCAATGGGGGATAATCCAAATCTGAAAAGTTAGTGGTTAAGTTAGAAAATCCTGACCATATTGCTGTGTTGTCTACTTATTCCCCACTCTGTGACTTCCGCTGGGTTATTTTTGCCTGATTTAAAGACCAGAAAAAACATAGAACAAAAGTGTTTTACCTAGTCTTTAGTCTTTGTCTGATGAACTCCATGTGGTTTTTTTAATCACAAATCAATCAAACTTAGTGACAGCTTTTCTCATTTCATCGCTAGAGAAACTGGGTTGCAGAAGTTTCCTATAGGTGCCATATGCTTTTGATGGAGCTGTGAATAAACTGTGGTGTCCTAAATACTTCTCCTCTTCTCTACAGCTATCACATAGAATCAGCTTAGGTGTTATTTGCTTTGGACTTGTAGTGCTGACACAATGAATGAATGCAGAATCCGTGGAGTTTACCACAATGAGGCAAACGAAAGGCCATCATATGACATTTTACCTACTGTATGTTGCTCACAGGACACTGACATTTGCAGCTTCTGGCAAGGGGAAGAAAGCCCGAGTACCTGAATGGTGTCTATATAGAAGTTTTCCAAACCTTATCTCTTAACGAAAGCTTTCATTAGCAGAAATTTGAGTTCTGGATATTTATCTTCTACTCTAAACAGTGAACCAGCTTAAATATGTCAGATGGGCTCAGCAGCACAGACAATGGGTAATGTCAGCACTGGGAGCAGGAGTGATTTCTGAAATCTTCACTGACCTTTGCATATACACTGTTGTTTTACAGACTTTTAAGGTCATCAACCAGTCTAAGAAACGGTTTATAGATTTCAGTCCTGAATGTCAGCCAGTCGTTGACTAACACATCTCAGTTAAAGGAATGGAGAGTGATATAGAAGATAGGTTTGCAATAGGAGGATATTTTGGAACTTCTGCAGTCAAAGGGTGAGATATATAGAACTGTGGCCATCAAAAATCAGAGCTTTGTGGTCTATCATTAAAAGATTAGAAATGCATTTCTAATGTGTAGTTTTCTGAAAGTTTTGCTTGTATTTCCAAATTAGACTTTATAGATTCTCTTTTCTGTTTGTGGAAAGGCTGCACATCACAAAACAGCCCTTTGTGGCTTATACACATGTGCCTATCGTGTCAATAATCCTGAGGAAAATGGAACAACCTGACAGATGTTGGATAATGCTTTATAATGCAGAGGTCTAATCCTGGTTTCTCACAGATAACTACCAAAGCACACAGTTTTACATGTAGTTAATGACATTACTCTAAATGGACTGTGTATCTTTCCAAACATTCAAATCATCAGTTTAAGTCAGGATAAGTTCATGGCCGCTGTGCCTTTTCTCCCTGGCAATGAGCTCTATCATCTAATCACACATCGTATGAAATACCTTTTTAATCCACTTTCAGTTCCCATCGTTCAGTTTCAGTGACTGTCCCATTGTTTGCGTGGTTTAAAGTGCAGAAGTTCTGGTGTACATTTGTTCATTCATTGGTTTACATGCTCTTATCATTCTCCTGACAGTTCTGAAAGGACTGTGTTCTGCCTCTGCTGGAGAAGGATGGGGAAAGCGTCTGGTTCTGTACTAAATCCACAAATGTCTGTTGAGATTTAGTGAAGATTTTGGCTGCAGTAATATACAAACAAAAATTTCATTAAGGATATGCTCTCAGTATGTGGGAGAAGCCTATTTAATAAATCATTGTTGCAGCTTTTAATTTAACAAATACTGCATGAAATAAGTTAATCTGTCCCACTGAAATAAAATAGGGAATTTGTTATAAATAACTGATTATAGTCTGTCCTGACAATCTGTATGTGGTGTGGTTTAACTGAACTCTGATTTAGCCTAAATAAGGGTCCATCTACATCTGGACTTAAAATATGTCTGATTGGTTACCAAGGGTGTGTGTACTATGTGAATATGAATATACCATTCTAGGTCAATCAACAGAATGCTGCAATTAGAAACATGTTTGGACTTCAGGTCTTGGTTTGATGAAACCTGGCTTCTAAAAAGAACTGAGAAAATAATTTTGTTGAATCATTTATGTGACAAACTCGCCCTCATTGAGTGCTCACAGAGTATTTGAGAAAAGGCTGCAGTTTCCCTCATATTTTTGCTGTGTGGATTTCTTTGGCAGATTTTTTTTTTCCACAGTTTATTTTTAACTTCACAAATTGGTCTCAAGCATTCACCATAAGCACTTGACACTTGACAATGCCTATGTGCAATTAGTCAAAGAGTCTCTCTGTTCTCTCACTGGATGAGAAGGCATATCTGAAGGGCAAGCATGAGGAATAGAAACCGTGCCTTCTGCAATTACCCTGTAATGTAGGTTTTCCCATGATGTTTTTTTGGAATGATCATAGAGCTATAGATTTTAAGCCAGAAGGAAGTGTGAGGCTCTGGTTATCCCTGTACTTAAACAGTAACTTGTGCTGAGAAAAAAGTACCGATCAGAAAGGAATCCAGTCTTGATGTGAAGACACGAACAAGCCATTGCTCCCGCTGTTGAACAGATATTCAACCTCACAGTTAAAAATGTTTTGTGTTATGACTTTGAGCTTATTTGGGTTTAAGTTCCATTCAGCCTTTCTAACAGCAAAATTCCCTTTTCTAGATGTTAAGAAGAGGGAATGAAAGTACAACTAAGATTGTTTTGAGGTCTAAATGAATGTATTTGCTGAGCTCTATTTCTAAGCAAAACTCATGCTACAAAGATTTTGAACACACCACTAAATGTGGTGCTGGTATAGAAAATTAAGGGAAAATGAACCAGAAAATGTAACTATTGACATTTTCTGGTAAAAGGAAACATCTGTGCTGATACCAGTGCATCTTTTCTACTTTTATTCTTTCCCTTCTCGGTATTTCCTGAGCTGGAGTATGTGGTTTGCTGTGCAAGAGCAGGACAGGTTTGTAGTAGAGATTGGAGTCACAGAAGAGAATTCAAGGGTGGGGACATTTGTGAGAGGGTGGAGTGTATAATGTGCTTATAGTACAGGTAGCCTCTCTGGGTGCAGGGGCAGCATGGGGATGGGAGTCCATGTATGGAGGGGGCATGATATTTACAGGATTTGCAGGACATTAGGTGCTGGTGCTATAAAAAAATATTAGGGGTTTTGTGGTTGTGGGTTTGGTGGGTTTTGTGGTTGTTTGGTTTTTTGTTGTTTTTTTTTTTCTTAATTAAAACACTTAGAACACCAGTGGAATGGAATTTGGAAAAAAAATCAGTAAGGTACAGCATTCATTCCAGCTGCATTTAGGAATGGGGGAACAAGGCAGTGGGTAAAGCTGTTACACAAAGATGATGATCCTGCGTTAAAAGTTACAGGATTCTTGATGGCAGCTTCAGCTGTACTGATGTGCTTAGGGGTAACAGGAGAACACAGAGGGATAGAAATTTGTCTACCACTTCTCATATGGTTTGTTTCCTGGAAGGAGTACTTACAAATGTGCCTTTGTGAGGGCCATACAAGGTGCAGAGAAAGCTTCTCACATTACTCCTTCTTTGCATAGGCAGATGTCTTCTGCTTCTCGCTGGCTTTCTCTGGCTAGGAGCCTTCTGGCTGAGGGGACAGGCAGATGGTTTCCTTGAAGGCTCAGTGGCTCATCAAACACCAGTCAGTGAAGATAATGGCCATTGGCCAGTAATCTCCCACCCATAATCTAAACCCTTAATTCCAAGTCCAAAAGAGTTGTTTCAAACCAACCTCATAAAAGAATGGCTTAAAAATATTCAGCTTTTATGACTGTTACAGTGAATCCAGCACCCAGGGCTTCAGCTGTGTATGAAGTTCCCCTCAAAAAAAATTCCTCTTACACTGGAATCCAAAAAATAATAATACAGATCAGAATTCACCATTTCATATCCAGCTCCAAAAATGAACTTGCTAGGTTGTAGGAATTTGAGCTGGTCTGTCACACTGGAGCCAGTGATGTGCTTAACAGATGCCTGTTTGGGTTCAGATGAAGTGCTGCAGAAGCATATGATGCCAGAAGAAGGATTAAAAAGTCACCAGGCTGTTAGAAAGGAGGAGTAATTACTTGTAAGCTTTAACTTTTGTTCTTGGCTAATACTAGCTTTGTCTGATGGCTCTTAATCTTTTCCATGCTGAACTTCATCTCTAGACAAGTTGTAACTCTTGTTTGATAATGTAGAAGGATAAAGCACTCACTGCCTACTTGTAAGTCAGGCCTGCTGTAATCAGAGTTAGTCACCAGCATAGACCCTGTGTTTCTGCATATCCTTTCTCACCCTTGGCTGTATTCTTGATTTCCATTTCAGTTTGTAAGGGCGCCCATGAAAGGAGAGTTTCAGTTGTTTGAGCCCACTTGGAAGACCAACAAGCATCTTTCTTTAAGGATCAGGACTCTTGAATGAATTATCCAGGGTTTTCTCAGGATGTTTATACCTTTTAGCTAAAGGAGGAAGTTCAACTTCCATTGTGTAAGTTTTATGTGTATAAATGTGCTTAGAGCACTCCTGTCCCAGAGACCCAGTTCCATTTCACTGGTACTATTGTGCCCATGTTAGAGGCTGAACTGGCAGTGAAATACTGCTCCCACAGCTTATGCTGTCAAGGGGATAAAACACTTAAATTTACACTTTGCTTTAACATGAACCTCTGGAAAAGTGTTTCAGTGGTTGAGCAGAAAAAAGTTTGAAATGAAGATAGACAAAGTAATTTTGTGCTTAATGATTATTTAAAATAATAACTTGTGATACAAAACTCAGAAAAAATGTGGCCTCTTCTGTAAATTCTCTGATAAAATAGAGAACTTTGTGGTGGAGCATACAGAAATGCTCTCCAGAAACGTATAGTTAATTATGTCAGGGCATGAAGGTTATTGGGTAGAGATGAAGGGTATAGAACAAATCCCTTAAGTGATGGCCTGTAGTTGCTGGTCACATTGTTGAGATTCTAAAATAAAGTAGACAATTTTAACTACTGGTTTATCAGTGAAAGGCTTAAAGTGCTTAAATAAATTGTCTAAAGTACAGCCATCACTATGCAAATATAGCGCTCCATTGTGTATGGTATGAAAGTGGGTGGAAATCTTCAGACTTCAACAGAAAAGCTGTCTTCTTTCTGCTGTCAGTCTGACCACAGAGGTTTTGCTGCTTGCCTTATTAAAGCACGAGTTGCATGCCTGTTTTTCTTACTATTGGGCCAAGTCCTACATACCTCATCCATGGCATTGATCCGGCATAAATGGATTGCCTGCAGAAAATGAGACCACTGTTTGAGGATAACGTGCTACAGCAAAAGTCCTGGGAACTGCAGAAAAACAGCTGCTAGGTTTCAAGCATGGATCCTGATGAACAACCCTTTGAAATCACAGGACTTCACTTGTCTCTGCAGCCTGCTGAGATTTATTTCTGTTTGGGTTTTGGTTTGGTTTAGTTTTATTGAAAACTTCAGCAAAATGTACCTGTGTGCTTAAGTCAAGCAATGCTGCCATTCATGGACATGCTTATGTGCTTTCTTTAACTAGAGCATGCTGCCCTCTAATATTCTAAGGCTCTCGGCCTGAGACAAGAGGATGCCTAATGAAGAAATTCTAATGATTTGTGAAGTTAAATTCAGCAGCCAAACTGAGCAGTAAGAAGCTGACTTGTGCAGCAAACCAGGTGTTTTTAAAAGAATGGTGCTACCTGTCATGTAAATACACGACTGCTCTTAGTAAGGGGCTGCAGGCAGCTGACCAAATCTCAGCAGGATCATTCAGGGCAGGTGAAGGGATTTAGAAAGGAAAGTGGGACCAAATGCTGCTGTTTCAGTAAATCAAGTTCTTGTTCTGCTCCTGGACCAGAAGAAATATGTAGATTTTGCTGGTTTCATGAAAGGTCCAAGGTCCAATGTGGATCTTCTTTACGCTCCTTATTTTTTACAGCACTTTGGAATGTAACCCCAACAGATTAATATTTTGATTCAGCTAAGGGGAAATCTATCAGCTCAGGGGATGGCATTTGTAAACTCCTTTCCTGTAGAATTAAAATATATGCCATTGGAGATGGCAGATAGGAGACTTACAGGTGTGCTAAACTGATGTTGTATTTTAAACGTCAGTCTACTTGGCAGCGAGGGTGTTGTGCTGGTAATTCACTATTCTTTTTCTTTTTTTTCTGCCTTCTATTTTTTTTAATTTTATTTTCATTTTTGCCCAGTCATGGCATTTTTCTCTTATGAGAACTAATTCATCCGGTGGTGGTGCATGAATTAAACATGAGTGAACAGATCTTAATTCCTTTTTCAAATTTATGGCTGCTGTCCTTTTGAAAACTCTGATTTCCTCCTCCTCCACGTTTGTTGCTTTCCTCTTTCTTTAATTACCTAACACCTGCCTTCCAGAGCTCTTAGCTCTCCCTGCACACTACCTGTGTGCACACTCAACAGGATCATGGTGTTGTCTGTCAGCAGCAGTCATGTGGCATAATGATAGCTACTGTTTATTTATTACTTGAAAACATTTAATTACATTTGGCTGCATAATTAGCATGCCTGAAGGACAATGAATCTGTTACAAGCAGAAATCCTCAAGCTGCAGACCTCTGAGAAAGCTGATAAGAGTCTGTCTCTGTAGGGCTTCCTAGAGATCTTCAGGTGTTCCTGAGCTTCAGCTGAGTTTGTGCATTATGCATTGCCCTTAAGGTTGCCTTTCTTCTTTAAAGAGCTGAACTTACACAGAACCATAAGTCCTGATTCTGATGGGATTCCCCAAGGACATTGGAACTGACATGTGTCTGAGAGCAAGGTCTATTTTTAAATACTAAAGACAGTCTAGCATTAGGTGCATCATCTACCTACTAGATGCATTCATCTACCTTCTGTACCTATAGTTAATCTCTTTTTAGTATGAGTTAGGAAGAGGATAGTGAGTAGTATTAGGTAATCAACAGGTTTTAACTGTTCTCCATTGTTATCTACCCCAATTTAGGTAATAGATTTAACCTCTTGACAGTAGATGTTTTTAATCTTTATAGCAGGATCTGATATTCAGCTGAAAATTAAAATCAGCCAGTATGTACTAATTTATCTCTGTGTGCATCTTCTGTATTAGTACTTGTTGAAATATTTCTAGCCTGTGATGTGCATCTGCATTTAAATAACTTAGCTGTCAATATTAAATTATAGAGTCATAGACCATAGTGCTAGAAACAGTAATGCAAGAGCAAGGGCTCTTGGCAGAGGAAGAACGTGAAATGGTGTGTGTGTCAGTTCTTAGAAAAGCAGTTTCTTTCTTTGGCTGTAGAGCAGAACCTATCTTTGATCTCCTGGCCAGTGTTCCTGCAGGGCTGGTGATT
>NW_009926933.1:191417-212129 GCF_000696875.1 Nestor notabilis | reverse complement strand
CAGCAGACCATACCGACGTACCAAATGCCTTACGCATGCTGTAACTGAACAGAAGGATTAGAAAGACAGGAGGGAAGTTCCTAAGTGGGTGGAAAGTTTAGAAGGGGGTGGTATAACCAGAAAAAGAGTAGGGAAGGTGAGCACGTGGGTGGTTTAAAAGACACCCTGTTTACTTACAGAATTGCTTTTTGAAGGATGACTTTGATTTGTGGCAAGTCCTTAAGAGAATTGGTGTGTGCAAACTTACACACGTTTGCTTGACGTTTTGTTCAGGAGGTGAGACACTGCATAGGAGTGACAAGTAACCTGTTTATTTCTCATCCAGGTGATAGTCAAGGTATTCAATGAACATTTTCCAGATCTGTTGTGTATTAGCAAAGCACTGCTGCAGCTCAGTTCAGCCATGTAAAATGGCTGTTGGGACAAGCATTGTTTCTGCTATGTGAACCTTCCTCTTCCTACTCACTCTGGGAGTATGAATGATTGATTGTGCTGTAGACAACCCTTTACACATCACCTGTGTGACTAAGCATTTGTCATAGATAAATGCAAAGCAGTATTAGAGCCTGCATTTTTTTGTCTTTTGTGAATGTAATGCAAGAAAAAAAATGTTGGCTATATCTAAACATGCAGCTACGCTGTAAATATTTTTTGCATGGAATAATTCTTGTCCGTAACTTGCTGGGTAGCTCCACTAAAGCTATAGTCCTTTCGAACTTATAAGAAGATTTGATCTAATTCCTATCACCTTTTCTCTTAACAGTGACCGAGTGTCGAGGGGTCTTGAACAATAATCAGAGATTTTCTTCATTACCAACATACCTACCTGTGAGCTATCGGATCTTCAGTGTTGAGACATCTTTCTTTCTCAAAGAAGCCAACCAGGACTTTATGAGAAATTCCAGTTTGCAGTCCAGGGTGGAATCGTTCTTCCCATATAAAGCCAGGAGACCACCTATATTAAATGCCAGCTATGGACCTTTTTCTGTTGAACAAGTTGTGCCCCAGGACCTAATGTTAACTTCCAACTTTTTTGGATCTGCCAACAAGTTTACTTATAACTGGAAACTTCAGGCCTACATAATGAGCAACAAAATTTACCTGAGCAAGCCCAAAGTGCAGGTGCTGTTCTACATCGTGGGCAGGGACTGGGATGACTATAGCACCACGGAGCAGCTGCCCTGCCTGCGGGTGTTCGCCTTCCGAGAGACACGGGAAGTCAGAGGCAGCTGCAGGCTGAAAGGGGACCTGGGGCTGTGTGTGGCAGAGCTGGAGCTCCTGCCAAGCTGGTTTAACCCTCCTGTGGTTGTCACGGGCCGTAAGAAGCCACCGGATCAATTTGATGGGAGCCCTGTGGAGCTTTACTATGCTATTCAACCGGGAGACGAGAAGGGAGAGTGTACCGCTGAGGATATAAGGAAGGGGAATGCTATCCGGCCAGGAAAAGATGGCGTGGATGAAACCATGTCCCACTTACAGAGGATTGGATCTGTCAGCCTCTATCGAGGCCAGGAGACTTCTCGGCTAACGGAACTACGTCTGGATAGTAATGTTGTTGTCTGGTTGCCCTCAAAGCCTGTCAAGCAAGGGGAGGTGGTGAACGTTTACGTGACAGTTGCCAACAATTCTACAGTGGATCAGTTTATACTCAGGTATGGTAGGTTGGTTCTGCATGCTTCTAGTATGGTAGCACACAAAGATGTTGGGGACGTGGTATGAATCTCAACCAACTTGATGGTAAATCCACACTGAAAGTTGCTCCTGGCCACTGAAATACCTTATTTTCCCCCTTGAACACTGCAAAGAGGATTGAAAGCCTCTGTTACTAGGAAGCTTTTAACACATATGCCATTCTATTTGTCAGATGCCCACATTACGCAACGATGTCCAAAACATGGTAATTCACTGCTTTAGTGGGGCCATGTCTGCACGGTGATGGACAGTAAGGCACCAGAAAAGTCCTCTGCTTTACATGGCTTTTAAAATCGGGCTTCGATTGCTCAGGCATGGAGTTCAAACACAGCAAAACTTCAGTTACCTGCTTTTCTTTAAGTGCTCTGGCAGAGGCCTCTCCCACACAGAGTGGTTTTGTTATGAGACCTCTTTAGGGAGGGGTTTAACTATCTACTTGTAGTTACGTGTTGGCAAAGAGAAACACTACTTATACCCTTTAAGGCCTAATGTGTTTGATACTGCTGTTGATTGTAAGGGACTGTTAGAAGTGAGTGCCATTATTTTGGATGGGAGTGGTGAATACAGGACCTGGGAACACAAGCACTGCCTTACTGGGTCAGATCACTTCCCTTTTATTTTCTTCTTTAGCAGTTTCCCTACTGATCAGATGAAAATCCTTTGAGGATGACAAAGACTGGGAAACTTGTTAATCACTGAAATATTTGATGTATCTTTTTCCCTTGTTACCAGGCTTTAAATTCAAGGGAAATTTCCACGGTGATAAGCAACAATTGCTCTTTAAAGGCTCAGAGAATCGGAGTTTCCTGAAAGATTCTGCACATGAAAGTATTTATTTCGAAGGCTTATATGAATTAGATTAATACATAGTTGACAACTACCGAGGAGAATAGCCTTTAGAACAGGAAGTGTCGCTTGGCAGATAAAAGGCTTCTCTTTTAAAAAAGAAGGATTTTAGTCATCCCAGAATCGTTCTGATGTTTGCAGCTTTGGTTAAATTGGCGAGATAATCTCCCAGACACCTGTTTGCTGAGTGAAACCTCCGTTATAGAAGTCTTTTTTTCTGACATTGTTGCTTATCTCTTATTGAAAATCCTTTTTCACAAAGTATTAGAAACAGAATAGTTTTCCACATAACAGGCATAGCTGTGGTGAAAGAAGAAATCCAAAGGCAATGAACTGGGTGTTTGCTGGGTGGATAGGAGAGGGGATCACCCTTTGAAGGTCTGTGTCACGGTCTTTATTTTCCTGAGAAGTGAGCTGAAGATCAACAAGCTTGTTGAAATCTACTGATATACTTCTTTGCTCAGAAATGAGTCCGACACTGCCAAGGCAACAATATAATTTGCATGCTGAGAGGTGCAATAGGTAGAGATACTAATGTAGGACATCAGTAGTAGCCTGTGTGACTTCCTGTTATGGACAAAATGGATTGGCTTTGGTTTGGTTTTGAGAATAAGTGACATTTATTTGAAGTGAATAATCTGACATTTGTCCATAGATTGGTGGTTCTGTGTTATCCCATGCAGAGCTCAGGCCATATTCTCTTGCTGAAACACCCTTTTGGAGTAAAGGTTTGCATTTTTATGTAAAATTACTTGGAACCAAACACAAGAACATGAGGCTGAAGAGACCAAGATCGTTTTTAAAATGGCTTTTGCTTGTTCCTGGTGGGGCTGGGGAAGTAGTCACTGTCTTGAGATGTAGTATAGAGCTGACTCGTGCTGAAAATCAGCACTGTCCGGTGTGCTTCTTCCTCTCCACAGCCAAAGGCAAGAAAATCAACATGAGATATTTCAGAGCAATCTTGAGTTTGAAAACATCATCTTGCAGGTCTGTTAGTCTCTTGTATCTACCAAAGACGCTGATCTGTGCAGTTGTTAAGACATCAGATGGAAGCTTTGCTCAGGGTGTCCAGGCGGGTAATTACACATAGAAGAGAAGGAAATAGTTTTAACTGTTTTCCTAACACGTCAATAGGAAGGGACAGCTGAGCCACACTGCAAAAGTGCTATGGGACCATCCTATGAATCCTGAACTGTGTGGCTCATTCTGTGGGCTGCGAAGGTTTCTTTCATAGTTTTCATGGCTGAGGGCTGGTGAAAGGCTGGCAAAGCCAACTTAAGTTCTGTGATGGAAATCCATTGTCTTCAGTGAAAATTCCTAGCTGAGAAAGAGCATGGAATTTGACTCAGGAATCTATGAAGTGCCTACATTTTACAGGTAAAAAAAAAAAAAAGCCAAGCAAATACAGAAGCCAGGGAGTAGCCAGTGCATATGCTGGGTCTGCCTACGGGCTCCTTTAACCTTCTCTGTGGCCATTGCCTGGTTAGATAGGAGGCTGAATACTCTCATGCTCACGGGTTCCCAGCAGAGCAATCCCTACATCCTATGACATGCATTCACATTTAATCATGCTAAAGTAAAACACACCACACATTGTCCCCAGGCACAGTGGGTTGGTTTATTTTCTACTTCTTGTATATTATTCATTGAAGTATTGCAACATCCAGTGCTGAAGCAAACAGCGTGTGATCATTGCTGGGGTGGGGGAGAGGGAATAATAGCTACAAATTTTCTCTGGCAAAAGGAAAGTAGACTGGTTTAAATGACCTCATACCCACAAATCATTGCAATTGAAACCATGTTCTTAAGTTGGGTCTTAATTCAGAATCCTGTTAGTGTATCTATAAATTTATCAGCCCAAGAACACCAGTAAAGCCAAAGAGAATGACTAATATGACAGGGAGTGAAGCGAATTATGCACGGTAGTACATTAGCGCAGTAGGAGCACTGTCTGAATAAACACAGATCTTCTTTCTTGCAACTAGTCAAGCACAGGGCTATTGTGAAAGCAATTCAAACAATACTAATGGGTTACAGGCTACAGGTCCTGTCCTCCTGTGTCACCTCTGGTAAGTCTTTACAGACATTTTCTGTATGCAAAATAGAAAATGAGAACAGTTGGTCAGCATCACTCTCAGGAGCAGGAAACCTGTTTTCAGACCTGTTCCTGAAAGACTTTGATGGTCAGGGGTTTCAGGTTTGCCATATATTATCAACAGTAATATGAATGAGAAAATCTTGATTAAAGAGCTAAAGAAATAGAGAGGGGAAAGAGAATATTTCACTGCATTCCTACCATGGGGAAGGATTTCTAGGCCTCCAAAAGAGAGATGAATTACACTTACTGCTGACTGCTCAGAAGGGGAAATTACTGATACCTCCTCTAGCAGTTGGGTGAACTATGAACAGACGAAAAGTAGCATCAGTATAGGACAGAAAAGCAAAAAAAAATAACTAGCAGTATTTAAAGATCATTTAGGTGTTCTGTGCACTTCCCAGAGCTGTTATAAATTAACACCACTGGCTTCAGCAGAGCTGCCATGATTGACTGTCGCTGTGTACATGCACTTTTGTAATCTTCTCATTCTTTCGGGTGTATTGTCTGTGAGGATTAGAAAGGAAAATCCTTAGGGCAAGACCCTGTTCTTGAATGCGTTTATGAGCTGCCCTTGCACCCAGCAGGCTACAAATAAGGGAAAAAAATCATAAACTATACTGAAAATAAGCTATTCTTGTGAGGTTGACTTTCAGAAAGTAATATGTAGCTGCATGTGTATGCTGAGGTATTTGAATGTAAGCAGGAAACTGGGCACTCAATTTCTATTTGTAGTACTGGGGAGTTGGGGAGCTGAGTGTACTAGGCAGTTTGAAAAGGTTGGCCTCTGTGCATCACTGTGTTTGTTCTGTAGCTCTGAATACTTTTCCAGCTACTACACTGTTAAAGGATCCTTCCATCTGTTCTCCATGGCGTGACGTGCCACATGTGATCTGGCAGAGCACTGTTCAGCACAGGGCCAAAGCTAAAGGTGTGGGAGTGCTAAGTGTTTTATGTTACTTTGCTGGGCAGCAGCTAATCTCTAGCTCACTCTAGAAGGTGCTGAACCACCAGATAACCCGATTTACAGGAGGTATTGAGCAGGATAAGTAAAGAGAAATGGGATGAAGTTGTTATCTGTCCTGATTAGAGAAAATAGTGAAAGACACTGGTACTTTTTTTTTTTTCCCCCTCAGGCTTCTTATTACAGATTTTGCAGTGCACCTCATTGCGTCTGAAGGGATGTAGGCTGTAAAGGGTGTTACTGAATTACCTTTGTCCTGCAAACTAAGTCAACCCAAGACAGTGGATAATTAGTAGTGATAATAAATCTACAGGTTGAGAAGAGGGATAAAGGATAAATGCAGTGAGGAAAGCTATTAAGCCCATCAGCTGAGGCAGCTTTATATGTGAGTTCCTAATGAGTATTGGCAGCAGTGCTATGTTGTGTAGTGTTGAGAACAGCTAAAAACCAAGAGGAAGATGCATACATGGGGTAGCTCTACAGAATACCCATAGCCAGAAAAAGTACTTATAACATCTGTGTACTGCCTACTTGTAAATCCCAGTATTTTGAAGACTGGATTTTGTTATCTGGCCATAAATAGCCATTTTGGAACAACTGGCCATGAAACAAGGGTATCTCTAGCACTAATTCTGCCTGTTTTGCCTGGAAGACCTATTGGAGCCTCCCTAGGAAGTAAACCACTCAAGAGGAGCAGTCTGTGCTTGGCACTGCCCTCCTCTGTTTTACCTGCTGTATGTAAAAGAAAGAAAAGTAATAATGTTTTCAAGCAATTACAGCTCAATTTTAGGTACTGATATTTTATTTCATCATATAGGTAAGATTAACCTCTAGTACCCTGAAATTTACATGTGCTTAACTGTTGGTTTGTCAGTTTTTAACGCTGCAGCATGGTAGCATCACTGCAAGCACAAGTGATATTGTAATGACTAACTAAAGCTGGAGTTAACCACACTATACAAAACCAAAACTAGAGCTGAGTTCACTCTATGCATTGTGTCAACCCATAATTTGGGACATAATATCCCAAGTACCTATTTTCCAGAGGAAATGGAATGCTGATTTCCAACTGTGAAATGAAGTGTGCACTTTTGTAATGCTACTTCATATTTTAAAACTAATGCAGCTGAGTGAAATGAAGAGAGACAGAACGATTTGGTGGGATGCTCTTCTGGGCATCCATGTGTGGCTCCAGGTGTGAACTGCAACAAAACATTTTTCATTTCCTATGCAGCTTTGCATTACTTAAATATTTAAAAGCGATTTCACTGCACAACAGCATTTCAGTTGAAATGTGAAGGGAGAGGAGTTTGAAGCCCTCACACTTGGTTCTTGTCTCCTTATGGTGCATTTTCAGTTCCAAAGAAGGTCTTGTCTTCAAAAATTCAGACCCACAGTTTTACCTGTTGAATGTTTGTAAAAGATATCACAGGTATTGTCTCTGAAAGCTAGTTTGCCTTTCATATAGGGCCTTAAACCTTCTCTTTAGACATACATATTGTATCCTGAGGCACAGATAAAACTTGAAGTGGCTAATTCTTACTTACACTATATAAAAACAAAGCTTGTATGACAGGCAGTCTGGAGAGCAAAGTGCCGTTTGTTCTCAGCTGAGATACAGTTTCTTCATTCATGTTTCCGTCTTGAATAAACAAAATGTAAACCTGCTGAGGCAGTATTCTGCTCACATTTTTCTTTGTACCTCTTTTCAGTAAAGTCAATTGTTCAGTCAAGACTGGAAAATAAAAGAAATTTGCTTGCATAGGAACCTTTCATTGGGGTTCAGAGGAACTGGAGAAACTCTTCCCCAGGCTTCCAACCCATCAAAGGAGTTTCACAGTTATTTTATGGTATTGGTAGGACCAATAAAGGCCAGAGGTGGTTTGCAAAAGTATTCAGAGCTGTGAATTCTGGCTTGAAGGGGCTTTATGTATTGCATTGATGAAGGGTTTATATATTTCATTGTCTAGTGTTTGCTCTTCTGGAACTTTTAATTCTTTCTGGGTTTTATAACAATTCAGCTACAAGTGTACAGAGGAGCAGGTTAATGGAAGAAAGGTAGCGGTCTAGTCCTTATTGTGCACTAACTAGGAAGTCAAGAGACCCGAATTCTCTTCCTTCTTCTGTTCACTGTGTTCCTTTAGACTGATCGCTTCATTCCTGCCTTCATCTTCTTCCAGGGAAGAGACTGGGCTGTGCTCTCTGTGCACCATTCAAGTATAGCAAGTCTCTGGTTCCCCACAGGGCATCTGTGTCTTACATAATACAAGTGACAGTAAATCGTGCAAAAGTTGTTACACTGTGGGGATTCTGTTTTTTGCAAGGAACAAAGTGTAGTAGCACCTTGCAAGTGCTTCAAGATTAGTCCAAAGTAAAAGCGTGGTTAAAAATTCATAGCAATCATGCTATCATTTCTTATGTTCTGCTTCAGTAAGCAATGGGGAGATAGTCTGTTGATGTACTCCTAATTGTCATTTACTAGTGAATATGACAGACCAACAATAAAAGGGTAACTATTTCCCATATAACTTAAAAAAGCATTTGTGACGTAAAAAATGCTTCCTCAAAGCATTTTGAGAGAATGTGTTAATACCATTTTGAGAGGATGGCATCACACTCCAGTTAATTTAATTTCACTAGCTCTTAGCAAGCACTCTTCATGGACATCACTGTTGTACCAGAACAGCTGGGTCCTCTGAACAAATGACTCATCCTCCAAATGCTAAGCAGGTGAGGGTGTCCTTTAAACAGACACTGAGAAAAGGTGCTTCCCACCAGAACAGGTGAAGATGTGTAGAGCTTGCTGGAGTCTGTGGTAGCAATGAGTCAGGATTGGTAATGTTTTAGAAGGAACTGATTACTAACTTGATATTGAAGCTGCTTATGAGAAGAGGGAACAGGTGCTCTTCCTCTGACCCTCTTTAAAAGCCTTTACAAAATATGGTGCTTGAGAAACCTGAACAATTCTACTGACATCTCTAATGCAATGTAACTCCTTAGTACCGAAAATAGACTATGGTTTTATTGTTAGAAGGCTGAGTCTGTGTTCCTTAGTTTGGAAGTCATTTGCAGATTGACCATGAGTGAATCACTGAAGCACTGCTTTATAATCGTTAAATCAGGAAGGGGCTTCAGACCACAACATGTTCAGGGGCTGAGCATTAAAGTTCTATGGTGCTGATGTCCACAGAGTACTCAGCACTGAGGATGAGAAGTTATAGCCTCCCTTTTGAAAATGTTACCCTTAACACCCCAGTCAGCTGCCTGTAAAGTGTAAATCACATCATGCAGAAGTCTTGCAATTAACCTGTTCAGTGGTGTAATACTTGTAGAAATGTTCTTTTTATCGCAAAGGAGTTGGCCATAAATGGAAGAGAACAAAATCAGTGCATGAGCAGTCAGCCAGGGAATCGCCAGCTCTCGATGCTGCTTCAGCTGCTGCAGCTGAAGGTTTTGGTTAACTTTTGGCCAGTGCATGTGTATATTAGTTTCAGAAACTGACCTTAACAAGGTATCTTGTTAAAATCCCCCCTTCTAAGTAGTTTCCCCTCCCATCGCCTTTAGTCTCTGCAAACTAGTGAAGTCATTCCTGGCTTCTTTTCCAACTATGCTGCAGCACGTGTTGCTAAATGCTCACTGGTGCCTCTGGCTCATCCTTCTGTTCTGAGATCCTGCTCTGAGGTGCAGTTGTCTCCCACTAGCTTCTGCTCTGCCTGACCTTTGCAAAAGCCTGTGCATATGCAAGGCTGCTTAGAGATGAGATAAGGCACCTCTACTTAATTTCTGTTTAGACTATTAGCTGTTTGTGTGACTCAAGTTACCACAGTTAATTAAATCCCTGGTTACTTGCCTAATTAGAAACAATAGTGGCTCGTTAAAAGATCATACCATGTACACCCCAGTCCTCCCAAACCAGCAGCAGGGAGGGAAACTTCATACTACTGGGAGTAGATTTTAGTTGAACCAAGATAGATGTTTTCTGGCTATCTGAAAAAGGCTGTGATCTGATGCATTAGGGAATCTCCTGGGAATTCTCAGTGTGATTAGCTGACAAGCTGTTGGGTTCCAAGGCCAGTGTAAGCAAGAAAGTGTGTGAGCCTGTAGGTCTGAATGGAAATTAGGATCCCTGAGAAAATTGTATGAAAAGGCTTTAAAAAAGCTGTTAAAGCTGTAAAAGCAGGAGCGACTTGCTGGAATGATGCTGGGAGGGGCAACAGAAAGTCATAGGTGGAGTGGAAGTATGGGGAGTAATCCAAGAGTAGGTACCTGACCAAGGAGAGCTGTAAAATCGGTTTTATCTGTATTGTTTTATTGGTACTCGAGTGGCTCATTAAGATAGAAACTGTTGGATTGACTGAAGTTTCTGTTTGGGCAGACTACAGCTCCTGACAGCACGTACACAAAGAGCTTAAGTTGTTTATACGTTCTTATGGCAGTTCACAGTTGAAACGTCCACAGAAGGCATGGGGATGGTGGGAAGTGCTGCTTTGCACTTGAGAGAATTTCTACACGATGCTGAGCTTTCCTCAAAGGTACAGGGTGTTTGTCTCCAATTTTTGTCAGGAGCTGTTACCTTCAGCACCTCATTGGGGTGCTCTGTATTTCCTTGAAATCCCACCCTGCAGTGTATGTGCTGCCTGTTTAGAGAGACGTGTCTGCTGCTGTGTGTGGTATCCTCTTGAAAAGAAAGTTGCATTTCTATAGAGTTTCAGTGCACAGAAAAGCTGTTTAATTCATAGTTTAGATAAGACTGGGTTAAAAAGGAATTCAGCATCTTTTATGTTTGTTTGTCTGGTTCCTGGTGTTTTACAAAATGTCTCTATTAGCAAAGCTGCCAGGGGGTTAATTTGCACTAACAGCCTAATCATCTCCAACAACATCATTTTAGGTTTTCATATTGCTGCTTAGATCAGCAAGACTGGAGAAAAGGCTTGAGAAATAGTGTGTTTCAGAGGAAAAAAGAAGGAGAAAGACAAATGGGGGGAAGCATTTCAGGCACAGCCCTCTGCATTCTCAGCTGTCAGGCTGCTTAAAAAGATTTGCTTTTTCTTACAAGCTCTGGCTCTAAGATGTAAGCCTTGATTTCCAAAGTGCTGTGAGACTGAGCTCTTTGTACAAGAGACAGGCTCATTAAAGGGAATATGTGGTACACACACCAAAGTCTAGAGCTCGAATCCTCAACCTCCCTGGCTAGTCATTAAACAGAACACATAAATAGTTATGGATTATGAATCACAACTTGGTTCTGTGGATGAGAATGCCTGACATACTAGACCATAATGTCATACTTAGTCTTTCCCTCCCCTCCCATGAGTGCTGGGGACCACAGTTCAGCCCTTCAGGTGATTATTAAGGCACAAATATTGTTGCTGACCAGGTTAAGGGGGTTTCTTATTTGCCACATTGGATATTTTTGGAACCTATTTTGAGGAAATTATTTTTTCCTATGGATTGCATGGCTGCTTAGGGAGGAGGCTGAGCTTATAAAAATATGAGGTGCTGTGATGCTAATTGCTGGAGTCACTGAGTCACTCGGTGTGCCTGGGCTCAGCAGGTTGTTGAAATACCACCAGTAGCAACAAAAATATTTTTCTGCTTGAGGTTATGTCTAGCTTAGAGAAAGCCCTGATTGCACAGAAGAGAGTTCTTCCTACGGAAAGGAAGCACCAGCCCACAGTAAGAGCCTGTCATTTAGGAACATACCCAGTCTTAGTCCTGTTGAAAGTAGTGAGAATATTCACAGGCTTTAGGCTGCTTTTTATCCCTCTGGATTAGAGACATTCATGAGAGGCCACATTAGCACCAGCTTCTGCTTTTTGCTTCCATAGCAGCCTGATTACAGTTTTCCACTAGAAGCGAATGACCAAACTTCTTTTTTTTGCATGTACTTAGCTGCTGTTGGTGTATGATGGTGAGTGGACAGTGTACACTTACATGTAGTGTAATGTCATTTTCTGAGGCAGCAGATGATCGAAGGTTGGTGTTAAAGTTTGAATTCATTTGTCTACTCAGTACGTGGCGAAGAGAACAGAGCTGGTCTGAACAGAGAGGCTCAGGGCAAAGAGAAGAACAGAGAGCAGTTGGTGTTACACAAGTCAGCTCTAGTGTCAGGAGGGTCACACAGCTTTGCAGGTAACATCATGGCAGCATTCAAGTATTGTGACTTGGGTTCTTGACACTGGGCTTTGATTTACTGGTGGGTGCTGCTCTGCTCATGATGACGCGTTGAAAGTGGCGATTCCAGAGAGTCACTGAGGGGAGTAGCAGCAACCCTGTGGCTTAGGTCCACTAGGGTCTGAGCTGGGTGACATTGAGCTTCAAAGCAATTCCCTAGCAACTTCCATGCAGAAGCATTAGTATCTCAAATGAAGCTGTTCAAAGCCCTAGCAAGGATATTGCAAGTGGCAATCTGGCATGAAGGTGATGTGTAATCTCCATTTTCTAAGACTCTAGGGTACTGCTTAAGAATTTTTCTCTTATCTGCCTGAGACAATGCTATTGTAATTAACACTGGGCACAAATACTGACATTGAGTGAAGATTTTATCTGCTGCTTACAGATAGTGACAACTGGTTGATTTTAATATTTTTGAAACCTCTTTAAAGAAATCCTGAATAGTTGCTCAGAAATTAATGTGCCTCACCTCTCCATGTTACTAAAGTATGGCTGTGCTGTCATCTATACTTTGCATTCTTTGATCTCCATAGCATCTCAGGTGATGGGTGCTTTGTCCATTGCTATGGTAACAGTTGGTTTGATTTCTTACTCAAAGTAAACATTGACACAAACCCCACTGTAACGTTTTGTTTTATTCATCGTGTACGCCTAATGGATGCCAAAGCTGTGCAAATATGTCATGACTGTAGTGGATAGAGAGCAGTAAACTTGAAAGTCTAGTGCCCTGCTATATAACTGGCTTTACTTTTCAACACACGCATAATTTCATGTCAGCTGCTTCAACTCTGTTTCTACTCCCACCCATGTTTAATTAGATTTCAGATACTTCAGGGTGGAAACAGTCCCTGACTGTGTGTTGGTGAGTGCTTAAGGAAAACGAGATCTAATAGCAAATGAGGCATGCTAACTTTGGGTTTGCTCTTACACAGCTTCATTTTGAAGTTGAATTGATCCCGTGAACTTTTGGCAGTTGTTCAAAATCCCCATCCTTTTTCTGAACGCAAATAGTGGGAGTAGCAGTACTTTTCCTGTGTTAGTACTTCTATTTCGTTGCCTTAAACCCCTCAAATGTCTTATGAAAAGCAGTATGAACCTGTGGCACCCCTCCACAAGGCTCTGCTACTGGGTTCCTTTCAGACTGTGGATCCTCAAAACCTGTGTGGAGTGATGCAGATGCAAAAGGAAGTTAACAGTTCCTCCCTTGCAGTACAGAGGTGATTTGCTTTGAGTTCCCACACCCAGCAGCCCCTGTGCCACCCCACTGGGGACAGCTCTGCAGTCTAGCTCTTGAACAGAAAAATGCTGTTAGAAGGTCCATCTGCAAGTGTGTTCTAGGGTTCTCCCTCCTCCCTGTCCCAGTTATCTTATAAATGTAGCAATTATCTTTTTGGTTTAGAGTTTAAAAATAAAACCATAATTTTTATCTACAAGAAGAGGCTTACATCGTCCATATTATATTCTGTACACTTTTGGAGTGACTCAGATGGGTCCTCATTAAACATCTTTACAGCCCTCTTAGGTTCATATCTCTTAACTATTAAAGGGATTTCGCATGAGGGAATAACTCTGTACCACCTTGCACCAAAATCAAGCACAAATTAGTCTGATAGACCATTCTGTTGCGAATGATGACGTTAAAAATGCTATGGATAAAGTGTTTGCAGGATGGAAGCTGTAAGCCCTGGTTCTCCAAAAGGAGTGTTCAGGCACTTACCTATATGTGCTGTAGCCAAAGTTAAACATGTGCAGTAACCTTTAAAATCAAGGTCAGGCTTTATGAAATGCTATTTAATCCTGCAGACGGAAGTGTGTTTTGTACTGTAATGAATATGGTTGAAAGAGTCTAATTGCTTACCTGTTTGATATGAATTAGATGCTTTCCTAGTTATGCAGTTATTTAATGTGAATCACATGGTTATCTGCATTTTAAATAATACTCATTATTCTGGTTTAGAGATAGTACTGCTTTCTTCCTTGTTAGTAAAACTAATGACAGAAGGTGTCATTTTGGGGAATGCCTTGCCCAATGTTGTACAGTACATATATTAGGTAAGAGGACTCAATAGAGTCACAACAACTCTCTTGTTCTCATAGTGCTAAATAAGAGTGAGTCATGGCTCGGTCTCGGCTGGATGTAAGAGCGATTCCTGGGAATGGGAAATGGTCAAGAACTTCTTGTTCTGGGAAGCTCTGATTGTTCAGAAAGGCAATGATTGTCCTGTTGTGTTGCATAATTATATCCGCCTCCACATCTCCCACATTTCTATTATGTCTTTTTATTTAAGTCCTAGCTATTCAAGGAGGAAATTTAACAGATTCATGGCAAAAGCAAGTGAACATCCGTGTGTCCTTCTCTGCTCAAGAAAAGTCTCAATGGATATGAATGTTACTTTGATAATTGTTTAAATGGTGCTTAAGGGGCTGTCTGGGCTACTTATGTTTGCTCTATGACTTCCCTTTTCACCAAATACTCAACTGGATCAGAGTCGGAAATATAAAAGATGGGGAAAATGCAAGAGAGTTGTAGTAATCGAGTCTTTACAAACGTAAGAAAATTAGTTGTACTAAAAATGACAGTTGCTGCTCTGAAATATGAATGTACCCAAGTGTTTGTCCAACGGATAACTGTTTTTACCTTTTATTTCTCTATAAATATAAAAAAGAAAGAAAAATTAGAAACACAAGCAGAGTTCAACTCAGTCTGAGCATATTTTTATGATTTGGGGGGCAGGGAGGGCAAAGGCAAACTCTCTGTTCAGTTTTAGAGCTTCATCATTCAGAGTAGAAAAGAGCCCTGTGTGGGAATTCATTCCAGGTTGGTATTTTGGAGAAAGTTGGAATCTGGATTCCTTTTGGCAAAGAATTATTAGATCTGGCTGTTTATGCTTCTTTCATCTTTCTAGTATGTTATCTAAGGCTTAAAACGTGTGTGTGTGAAGGCTGTCTCTGCACTGCTGCCCCAGCAAGGAGTGTGTGCTGCTGCCTTCTGACCGCTCAAACCTGGCAAACGGCTTCACTGACCATGTGTGTGTGCTTGAGACAGACTTACAAGTCCCTGAGCAACATTTGCTGGGACCCCTGCCCTGCTGTGTAGTGTATTTGGAACAGATTTTCTTATAGACACAAGTATGATGTCATTGCAGTGTAACTGTCAGATGTGGATGTGTGGAGCAGAGATTGGGAAACGGCAGCTGTAAAATGTATGCTTTTTTCCACACTCTAGGGACAGGATGATGCTTTCCAGCTTTTCCTAAGTCGAACCTTAATTCCTGTGTTTGAATTCTAGTTAGAGTTACTCTGATAGGAGTAAACTTATGTAAGTGTTGGTTGCACTAGAACTTGAGATTCACATTGCATGGATGACCAGCCGTGTGGCTAGGTCTGTCTTTTTCTTTCCCTTTAAGCAACTTATTCATTTTTCTGCTTTATCTATACCTTCCACTCCTTACTTTCTCACTGGATAGAGATATATGGAGATTGGAGCTGTAATTTCTCTTGTCTGATTAAACACAATGCGAGACTTGCATTTGATATGATACTGCTTGGGCTGTCTTACACAGGAGTAATAATACCTTACAAGTATGTGATGAGGGGACAAAATGTTATTACAGTTTCAGTGTTTGTATATTAAATTTCCATGTGGTCAGACTTGAAAATAATAATAGTGAGCATGACTGACTTCTCAAATAATAATCTTTGAGACAAGTTCTCTCCTATCCTTGGTTGTTAATGAAGTGTGTTACATGCTTACGTAAATATGCATGTAAAAGTATACTCCCTTGGTGCAAGTGGTAACCCTAATGGTAAAGCAGTAGGTCATGGAGTAAGATGCAATCCCCAGCGCCACTAGATGAGACTGCAGTTTTTGTCACTCCCTTGATCCTTTCATGTCTCACATCCATCAGCATTCTGGGACTGTAAACTGAACTCACAACGGATCTGGTGATCCTTTTGAGAGAGGGGTTGTGACTCTTGCATGCAAGTATACGAAGACTTAAGAGGAAAAAAACCCAATGTGCTAGGTGTCATTTTTTTCTCTCCTATTGTTGCACCAGGTTTAGTTGCAAATGCAGTCCTTGACCTACCCAAATAGGACGACTGGTTGAGGCCTCCACAGACAGCTGCTAGGCTGCCCCGAGAAAGCACAATTTACAACGCTGTTCCCTGCACCAGGGAGTTGAGGGTCTGCGGGCAGCACCTTCTAGACTGCTCTGCAGCAGTGCCAGAGGCCACGCAGCTGTTGTAGCCAAAGGGCCTCCAGAAGCTCCTGCTTTGGGTCACCTCGGCCACCACCGCCATCAGGAGCAGCAGCTGCAGAGCAGCAGCTCCTCAACCTTTGCACTCCTGTGATGTAAATATGTGACACATGACCAATGCCAGTGGGCTTTGCACCAGTTAGGAGCTACTGCCCAGCGCTGTTGGTTTTGCATCCTAAGAGGTTGCTTCTGGTGGCAGGGGATTTTATTTCCCTCTGAGCACAGCCACAGCAAAGTTTGATTTGTACTTTTCTTTAGGTGCGTGCTTTAGCGCACAAAATCCAGTGCATCCTTTTGTGGAGCCAAGTGGACTGTTGTTTTCTTGTTTGATTTGCTTAATCTGGAGCTGTGCCAAACACATGAATATTCATGACAGTGTTAAACAAGTTTTTTATTGAAAACAAAAAATGGATCTGAAGTCTTTCATTTGTCATTCTCAACTCAGCTAGTGAAAGCCCTGTGAGCAGGCACATTTATCAGTGAGGTTTTCCTGGGGGTTTCTGCTTTTGTTTGCCTATTGAATGAAAATTTAGCCAGAGTATATGACTGGCCAGACAGCCTTATGTTAAGATATTTCTGTATACAGTATAAATACAAGAGATATGAAATACATTAAATTATACAATTTTATATATTTAATTATAGCTTAAGTATAAAATACTTGAACAAGTGTTGAGGCTCAAATAAGAATACACAAGTAGAGGATAGATCTAGCAGAGATAACAAGAGCTAATGTTCTCTTTTCCAGGGCCAGTGTTCATATTTGAATCCTATCTCTTGGTAGTCTAGGCTGTCCTGTGTGCAGAGGGCATTATCATCATTCCCAAGGAACACTCTTCCTTGAGTTTACAGTGTGAATAGATGGGAAGGCAAGTGTTCTGTCCCTCTGATAACTTTTGTGGTCCTCCTGTGGACCCTCTCCAACAGGTCCGTGTCTTTCCTGTGCTGAGGGCTCCAGCACTGGACGCAGTACTCCAGGTGGGGTCTCAGGAAAGCAGAGTAGAGGGGCAGAATCGCCTCCCTCAACCTGCTGGTCACACTTCTTTTGATGCAGCCCAGGATACAGTTGGCCTTCTGGGAAACCATGGAATTCCCAGGTGTGAGCTGGCAGAACTCTAAACAGATGAATGAAGTGTTGGGGATGGAGAAGAAAAATTGTGTTTCATTAAATGCAATCAACTTGGTTCTTTATAAAAATCACTTTCGCCACATGCCCTGTGTTAGTCCTTTTGCAGTCAGTGATAAATTCTTACTGGAGAATGTTGGTAGGAATTATTTCAGGCTAATGACCTCACCCATTTCCAACCCAGGATTTTTTTGGGGTGTTGTGATACTACCCTAAATTTCAGCTACTGATGCATGTAAATGCTATGTAAAGGTTGCAGTTAATGACACAGATATCAGATTGATCCAAAATCTGATCCTCTGGCAATTTCAATTCGTGTCAAAGCTTCCATTGACATGATCAGGTTGACAACTGAGTACTTGTGCTAAGGACTAGCAGCCTGTAACACCACACTCCAACTCCCGACTATCACACTTTTACTCTTTCAGCAATTAGTCGTACTGTTAAAAGCAGATAATTAAAACAAGACATGTCCAGAAGGAGAAGTAATTTCCAAAGTGCTAGACTTCCTACGGAGTTGTTCATACAAGAGTGCTTACGAGGGCAGAAGTACAGTGAGGCCGAAAAGAGACAACAGAGATCTGATAGAGAAGTAAGGTAGCAAAAGCACCACCATAAGGTTTTTGTTAATTGGATATTGGTAGAGATCCATAAATAGAGATCCAGAAAATACATGGAATAAGTGATTACAGTTCTGGTGTGCATTGGAAGAGAGCCTTTAGCTCCCTGTGGTGGGTGGGCCTTAGAGCGAAGCCTAAATTTGTTGTTGTTCACAAGCAATGGGTAAAAGCCCTTTTGCAGTTGTGATTTCCTACTCTGGGATTCGGAGGTCTTGCGTTCAGTCCTGGTGGACAGTCCAGTGTGGGGCTTTGGCAGCCTGTTGCCCAATGTGTTCATTTGAGTGGGTTCATTTCTGAACCAACAAGAACGAGACAAGATTTTCTTTTTCAGGTATCTGAAAAAATTCTCATCCTAGCTAAAGTCAGAGCTAATTCCATGAAACAAGCTTGGGAGAAAGAGGGGGGAAATGCATTGATTAGTGTGCAAGAAGGGAGAAGAGAAAAGTACAAAGGATCATAGAAAATCCAGAAGTGAATCCTATTTCCCTCTACACTGAGTTATATGCCACTAAGATTTTTCTCCTTCTCAGTTGCTGTTATGGCAGTGATGCAGCTAAAGTTTGCATGCAGAGTTATAAAAAAGAAAGAGCTTGGGGGCATCCTGTCTGGAGCTGATGTGTGTGAGGAGTGAAGATGATTTTCAGGCTCTGGCTTCAGAAACCAGGGAGGCCCTCATAGTAGAATTGTGGGAAAGTATTGCTGTAACAACAAAGTATTTGCTCTTAAAGAGGGAAAAGTATGTAGCACCATCAAAGAAGGACAAGGATTCAAAGGGAAACATATGTCTAAAACATACGGGTCAAGTTTATTTGAAAGGAAAATTTGTTTGCTTTTGATTCTTTATAGCATTTCCCGTGGAGACTAGCAAATATAGCTGCCACATTTTTGGCAAAGGGGTTCTTTCTTATTCTAAACCTGAGACACTTAGATATACATACTTACATAAATATGGTCTCTATTAGTTTCAGCTGTGTGACTTCTAATTCTTGCCTTTTGTAGTTATGTTATTTTCTCCTATTGGCTTTATTTTAAGCTTAAAATGAGATTGTTAATTAAAAAAATGTTATTGCTTTTTTAGAGAAAGAAGGGCAAGGCAATTGGAAGACATTTTCTTCAGTGGTTCTGTTAAATGTAGGAGCAGGGCCACTGGTGACAGGCTATACTATAAAAACTTTCTGTAGGGCGCAGGGGGCCTGAAGCCACCTGAGGTTTGTAGTTATTGAAAGTCATTATTAAAACTGGTTGGCTATTACAGGTAACATTTGGGTAGCAATAACTTAGGATACCTTTCTGACTGTGCTTTCCAAAAAATATCCATTAGCAGAGTTGAAATTTGAAGGTGGGATAGGATGAAATCAGACCCTTGGCACTGAACTATTCTTGTTCTGGTGCCTTCTGTGGGCTGGAATAAAGCTCAGGTTTTTATTCAAATAGTAATGCTGAACACCCACCACTCTCTTTGATTCAGTTCACTTTGTTTATTTTTAAATAAACATATGACACACTCCTCTCTCACACAGGCAAAGAGCTCTCATTGATATCAGTGGGAGCTTCACTGCCTTCAGGAGGAGAAAGCCGGGATCAATAGAGGAATGCCTGAGAGCTGGCCAGGCTTCTATTCCACTCTTGCTAAGCGTATGGTAGTTGGAAAAGCAAACAATCCACTGAGACCTAATCAAGTTAAGTGCATTTAAAACACTGATTGTGACTGTCATCAGGGGATTACAGTCAACAGAATTGATACAAACCTTTGATAGCTGTGGTGTAAAAAGATGGGCAAGGTTATGGCTAGAATAATAGGCTCTAGACTGCAATGGAATGGTTTCGGTCTCCTTGTCTGTAATATTCTTATCTTGCTGCTTACTAAAATAAATGTATATACTTGTATGCAAATATATATATATTTTTAGAAGTCCACCAAAAATGGACTCTTAATGTAAGTACACAAAAGGCTGATAAATGTTCCTCAGACATCACTTTTTGATCCCCCTATCAACATGCTGTCTAGTGCTTGGAACTGGATTTAGGCAAAGAATAGGGTTTATGGGTCAAATCATTTGCCTTCATCTCCATGCAGATGCTGCTCTTGCCTTTGTGTGTATGTTGCAATACCTTAATGGCTGAAACAGGAGATAGTAGTGACAAACACAGGGAGAATTGCCAAGATTGTCTTGGCATTGTTTTCTTTCTCTGGCCCAAAATAAGGGAGGGAGAGAAAGAGCAGAGGCTTTGGCTATTTGCCAGTTTGCTTAGTGATTTGCAGACAGCAGACAGACCTGCCTGTGAAGATGGATGGTTGTGAGCACTTATTAGTATGTAGTGCCAGTGACAGATCTCAAGACGGCGACTGCCTGTCTTGTTGAGAACATTGGTTACCCACCTTTGGTAATGAAGTGACTGAATCTCACTGTTCTGACTTTTGACAGTGCCTTGTTGTAAGCAGATACTAAATGACTCCTAATCAAGTTAAACAAGGTATGCATCCACCGTGGGGCTCCCGGTGCATTGTAGGGCCTAAAATCTAAGTTTGTCTGTGTTATTTTTACAGGACTATGTCCATGATTTTGGGTGACTGATAAGGGCTGAAAGATGCAGTAGTCTGCCACGGAGGCAATGTCTGTGTGCAGATCTCATGTAAAATGGAGCTTGGTCTTTACTGAACTCAGAGAGTGCTGGACTTTGGTTTTACAGATCTTGACATCTCCTGAGCTCTCAGGGTCCAAAATGGCACAACTATTATCTGTATCTGAGAATTTTATCACCTTGAGTGATGGAAATCAGGTTTCTTCCCTAAGAGTGAATTCACTTTGAGGGTTCCTTAGAGTTGAGTCTCATCTTTGTTCAGTTTTGTTCAGATACGTGCATCTCGGTGTCCTAACAGTCATAACAAGTTCATTTTGTCAGTATTGGTTTTCAGCCTTTCAGCTAAAGACAGA
>NW_009926933.1:154094-191386 GCF_000696875.1 Nestor notabilis | reverse complement strand
TCCGGCTAACACAGAGATATGAAGAGATACTGAGCTACCTCTAGGAGCAATAATAAAGAGAATGAAGCATTGTAATGAGCCTTTTTCTAGTGAGACTTCTCTCCAGACATATCTAGATTTTGCTTAGGAAATATGATTTCTGTAATTTCAAACCTGTCAGACTCCCTTCTGAGTCCTATTCTGACTGCATTACACACTAAACCTGAAGGATGAGCTTTTTTTAAGCACAGGCCAGGATAAAAATAGTATCCTTCTCCCAGAAATGGGTGAAAGAGTTTTCACAGACCCTGCCAAGAGTCTTCCTGGCTCAGAGCATTTCTATTTATCCTTCTTTTCTAAAAGCACTGAATTCACTTTCAAGTTTTAAAGCATAAAAAAAAAAAATCATTGGAGATCCAAATTTGATGGTGCACTTGAAAGACCCAGTAGGCATTCCAGATCCACCTCATATTTGAGTTGTTCTGAATATTAAGCACCAAGATGCCAAATTATTAGATCCTGGCAGTGTTCCCATTTGCCTAGCAAAGCAATCCTATTATAATTAATGTGGCAAGGCTTCTCTGTGTAGGAAAATATTTATGGGATCTGCAGAGACCACAAAATGAACCGTAATAAAAGAATTCTGCCAAGTTTGGCTATGCATATCAGGGACATATGGTTGGTGTGGCTGATGCCAGCAAAATCCTTTGAAGCCTCATTTATATGTCGCCTTATTGCCATCCATCACACTTCCACATAGTGGCAGGAGATGTCAGCAGAAGCTGTTGCTGCACCTTAAAATAAACTTGGTGTGTGTTCTGTGTTCAGGTGAAAGGCTGTAGCTTAAAGCAAAGACATTGGTAGAAAGAAATAGTGATGGTGATTAGTATCTCTCTCTGTCTTATGTATACTATATAAGCTCTTACTACAAATGGTTTTGAAGTTCTGACTATACTAACTGCTTTTGGAAGTTCTGGGGCTAATCTGAGGTATAAATCTGTCCTAAATGTGGAATAATCCCAGTCAAATCACCACGGAAAAGAACATAATTTGGCCTAGTATGTCCAGATTAAATGAATCATACTGGGAAGGCAATTACGGCTTTAATTTTTGTGTTGATTACTTTGTTGCTTTACTTTTTAAAATCTGTCTTTAGGAGAAATAGCACCATAGATTTTCCAGGATGCAAAATAGCCAGTGAAAAGCTTGGTTAAAGGCTGCCCACAATTACATGTGCCCATAATGGTTTGTTTTAAAAACAAGTGTTTACCTCACTGGAAAGACATTGGCATTTGGGAATGTGAAATGATGAGAGATGTAAACAGAAACATCCTTCATTGTCAGAGGAGCTTTACTACAGAAGCATGTTCAGTCAGCACTGGATCCTTCTCATTAAGTGGTGTTGCTTAATTACAGCTGCAGGTGAAACAAAATGATTTGCAATAACCATGTCAATTTAATTAACATGATACAAATAGAAGCCTTTTTTTTTCCTCATTGCATAATGCATGGACATGACCTCTTTAAATGTATTTACTTTTATTGACGTTTTAATTGGCCGCCCATGCACAGTGTCTTTATGCAGTGATTTCCATAGTAACAAAAGACAAATGAACATGCTGTTCAGAGTAGGAGCCACATAAAATTACATTGCTGGCCCCTTCCTACTTCTCTTCCCCAGGGGTAAAAGCACTCTTAAAAATCTGTAGTATAAATAGAAGACTAAGAGAGAAGGGTGTGGAGTACTGGCCTTACGCTTAGGGTAGAGGTAGCAAGGTCCCTGTCAGAACTGATGTGAAAGAAGTTGATAAGTAGATGTACAACCGCCCCCAGAGTATAGTCTTGGCATGTTTATCTCTCTTTTTAACATCAGACATACTTAAAGGTAATCCAGCATTGTAGCATCTCTTCCCTCATGTCTAACTTTTTCTCACAGGAAGAGTTTCAGGTTAGGTACCCCTGTGCATCGTCACTGCTGAAAACTGGTCTTTTCTTAAATTATTATGAAATAGTTGCCACGTCTGTCTTGTAAAATTGCTATTCAAACGTGTGAGCTCAGAACTGAAACCTGCTTCTATACCTTTATTAGTCTGATGATGACAGAAAAGTCAGGACTGTCTTTTCACGCTCATTGCAAAAAATACTTTCCTTCTGTGAGCAATAGAATTTTGTATTATGCCCCAGATGGCCAGTGTTGCTCCTCTGGCTTGAAGTAATTTTCCCATTGCTCAGTTAGAAGTCATTTGAAAAGCTCCTATTTTCTGTCAAGTAGGAAACTGCTCTGAAATGCTGTTGCAAAAACCAGCAATGCAGAAGCAGGTAGAAATTCACAGAGAAAATGATGGATGTGTGAGAGCAACCCGCACGTTACCACCAGTTGTTCTAATTCCAGGTCAGAAAAAGACAATTCTGAGCTGAATTTTGCCAACAGTCACCCTATAAAGTTGGTCTATGAATAGTCATGTCATCAAAATCTAAACAAAAATAATTAAATCATCAAAATCTCATCTGCATGAACAGTAAGAATAAAGTGATGTTGCCTTTTTAGGAGGCCTGAGCAGGATCCTGTGTTTTGAGACCAATGTGAAACCTGTATCTATGTACAGTTTTCAACATGGTTGTAAACTACAATCCAAACTTCCTTCTAAGATAACATAGTGCCAACCAAAGTGTTTGGGCTGTGAATCTGTGTTTTTAGGCTGGAAAAATCTTGGCTGGAAAAATTCCTGTGTCTAAAGACTAGTTTTGTTTCATAGGGCACAGATAAGATGAAAATTGGATTAGTTCAGACACCATCAGCATAAAAGACACAAAGTATGAATATTTTGTTAGCAGCTTTGAACTGAACAAATGACCATGTCTGCTAGATTGCAGCAATGTATTTCACAATCACAGAAAACTATTCTGTTTGTAGCAAAGGGTGATACATGATGCCAGATCCAAGTATTTATCATTTTGCAATACCATTCCTAGGACAGTTTATGGTCTACCACAGAAGCAAAAAAAAATGGAAGCTGGCATTGTAAGTGGGAACAGAGTATTTAAAAGTAAGTCTAAGCTCTCTCTGCCTTACAATGAATATAACAAGATATGGCTGGTCTGTTTGAGTAGATGAGTGAGTCCTCTACCATATATAAGCATCAGGAGAGAGACCTTTTTCCTCTAAGTATATTTCAATGTCTAATTCTCATGATAGGGCTGATTTTTAGGTGAGATGCAATCTAAAGCCTCACTAGCTGTGGCTGTTTAAAGCTCTTTCTTGCTTCTTTACAGACGTAATGTGTTAATGTCATATTGTCTATGATACCTCAGATCTTTTATCTTCTCAAAATCCTTTCTGTAGGTGCAATTCCATAAACAGTTCTGTTCTCATCTGAAATGCTATATAGTTCCTTCTTTCCAGTAACAGAAAAAAATCCTCTGTTGTGGTGTTTATAGCTCAGGATTATTAGGAGCCAAGTTTGGCTGAAATTCTTGGCAAAATAATGTTTGGTGTAGAATACAACTTTGAGGCAGCCAAAGAAATTAATATGTCAAATTTTAATTTAAGAAAGAGCCAAACAACCTGAAAATGAAGCAGAGCCTTTCAGTTTATTAGAAAAGGAAGGAAATAAAATCACTTCAGTAACATTTTTTTCCTCTTTCTGGTAAGCAACAACCTCCAAATCCATTCGGTGTTGACAGTAATATTTTCACCTTTGTTAGTGGTTTAGTCTGACCATCAACCCCCAAATCAATTACTTGTGAAGTTCTATTCCTGAGCTTTTACTGTTTAATATCCTTTAACAATACTGTGAGTTCTTATTGCAATTTAAGGTACCCTACTGGGGCAACCACTGTCTTTGCAGTTGTATTTTTTTTCTGCTGTTCCCAGAATGTAAAAGTCTTATGCACTGAGGTTTTTTCCAAGTCACTTCCTGTTGCCAGAAAGCAGTTTCCAAGTGTGGTGGAAACCAACAGACCTTGGACAAAAAAGACAGGATTACCAAGACTTTGAAGAAAGTCAAAGAAGTCTGCTTCATTTCGTGTTTATCATGGAACTAGACTGAAGCATGAGGGACACCATTCCAGGGTTGACATGCAGACATAATTTGGCCCAGAAGTCCCTGGCTATGCCAGGTTCTCATTGATTATGGCTGGAAAAAGTTACTCTGTTTTTTTTATCATTACTGAGCACACTTTATTTTTCATTTTCCCATACTTTCACTTACAAATGCCAGTGACTTTAAAGAATTATTTTCATGTAGTTGTCCATCTTAAATATTGATGGAGCTGCAGAGTAAGCAGTTATTAGATTTTTACCTCCTGAGGAGGCCATTACCTTTCAGTGTTGTCATGTCTGAACTCGTGTATCAGACCCATATGAGTTCTGTTCTGTGATGTTGAATGATTTTCAGAGGTAGTATGGAATGTTAAAAATATCCATGTGCCTTTTCATACATTTTCCTAAGTGAGAATATGTGAAATCTAAAGTAGTATTTTGATTCTTTCTTGGTCAGAGTTCTTGACAAGGGTGCGTATAGAGACACCGAAAGCAACTTTCTCTACTGAAGTTGAGAAAACTCAGATGTCCCAAGAAGAGAAATAACAGGACAGTCTCTTTATAAAGGTCCATGTAATTCTTTTTTTAACCGTTTTGAATACCTGAGTGATGTCCTGTGGAACGTAGATGGGAGATACTTTGTATGAATTGGGAAGAGTGATAGATCTTTGATAGGCTCCTCTTTCGTTCAGGGCTCTGTTTAGAAAGCAGGGGAGTCATTCAAATGATCATGTTTCCTTGGTTTAAGTGGGATTTGGAGGAGTATTTACTATTTATGGGGTTAGTACTGTTCCCAGGACAGAGCGAAAAGTTGTGCATGGCTCTGGGGCAGCATCACAGTGACTGGAAGTGTTTCTGTTTCATGGTCTTCCAACTGAACTGCTGTGCACCCAGATCAAAATTTCATTCTTCAGCATCAGAGCACTGAAGGACAGATTCTGGTTTCTTTGTGCATGCTTTGCTGTTACAGACTTCAAAGAGCTTTGGAAGAGGCTTTTATGAAACAGACATGTTAGTAATGAATGTGGTAAGTATAGCAGATTCTGGGTTAAATCATGTTACTGGTCTAAACAGTAAAGTGATAAGTGGGGTCCAATGTTTACTGAAGTTCCAGATTTTAGGCCAGATACTCATTCAGCTCTGTGAAATTCGGCCCTAATGTTTTTCTTAAAGTCCATAACAATACTTGGAGAGACGAAGGAAGTGAGAGAGCTGGAGAGAAAATTGAGGTGGAAAAACCCCAGCATCTCAGTGCTGTGTGGTGGATACAGAGATAAGTGTTGTCTTTCACCACAGATGTGCATGTTTTGGTAGAGAAATAAATAGCATTTCTTTTGAAATTTCCTCCTTTGATTTGAAAGTTCTTAGCAATCAAATGGGTTTATATTATCATCAGCATTTCAGAGAAGAAGGATGAGGAACAGAGAGGTTAAGAGGCCTTGTCCAATGTCACACAAGAACTTGGTGTCATATCCAGGAATAGCTTCCTATCCACTGCACTGTGCTGTGTCACAATGTCCTATATAGAGAGGAGCTTACTGTGCATCTGTGCTGCATTATGCAGCTGCAGAAAGCATTCAGCATTTGAGGTTGTAACAGCACAGATAATCTAAACATAGAAGAGATGGAAAAAGTCCATTGATAAACCTGCATCTTTGTAACCTCCCCTAGCAAAACAGCAAATCAAAATCTGTATCCTAGGTGGTGGCACAAAATGTCCTAAAACCTGCAGTAAAGCAGTATCTACAAGAACAAAAAGAACCAGCATTAAGTAGAAACCCGAGTAGAATGCAAGCTCTGTATTCCGGTTGAAACTTTCTAGCAAGACAACCTCTAAAATTAATGAATACTAGCTCATTATGAGGGAGGGTTTAGAAATGCTACGTGAGGCATTGCCTTGAAACCTGAAGGTGCTAGAGATTAAGATGTTCAACAAACAAATGCATAAAACTAGAAAATAAAATCTTGCTTCCAGCAGAGGCTTCTTTATTCCCAGTGGCAAATTGTGTCACATGGACATGATTTGTTCTGCTATTGGTGAGGGTTGATGAACTTTCTGTGTCCAAAAAGCAGAGTATTAGAAATGCACGGGAGTAGGCTGTTCTTGAGGACCAGACGTTACAGAACTTGGTGTGCGTGTTGCATAATGTATTGTGGTCATTGAGAGAGTATTTTTAGATTCCTGTTTATCTTCCTGATGAGTGGGCATTTCCTTTAATTAAAGATTAAATAAACCATCTCTGCTTCATTGATTCAACTTATCCAAACTCTTCTAATAGTTTTCTGACTGTTTTTCCTACAAAATTGATTTCTCTTTATAGGCCTTCGGTGGGCAGTGAAATAAGGTGATAGCTCTAGAATGGCAGGAGGTAGGTTGTTCCACAGCAAATTACACCCTCTCTTCAAAGTAGGTGATTTTTCTCCATTAAACGCAACCATTTGGAAGTCTAACCCTTCTACTTTCCCCTACACAATTACAAACTTTTAATTAAATGTAAGATTTACTTATTGAAGGCATTCATATCTGCTTTTGTAACGTGTGAGTGTACAAAATACAACCTATTATGAAAGAAACTGCTTTTGTATATGAATCATATTAAAGCTGGCACCATGCAATTAGTCTGTAAGAGAGTTGTCTTGATTCTTATGCATGGAAAAAAATGTAAGTGCTGTTACTTCAGCACTGTTATATTGGCACATACTGATGTAAAACCTCTACAAAATCTCCCTTTGAGTCTTCAGACCAATGTCATTTTTGGAAGGCAGGGCAAGTGTCTGCTGTTTTGTGTCGTGGCCCTGTTTGAGCCAGTAATGCCATTCCTTAATCACATTACCAAACTGGCACAAATGAGAAATAAAACGTAATGCAAGCTTTTGGATAGGAGTCATGAGGTGAAGATAAAGCACTTCCTGGCTCCCTAATGGCTCTATTTCTTTTCAAGGAAAAAATATGCTTTTATCAGCTTTAAAGGTCAGGTAGTAAAATACAGAGGTTAAGCAGTTTTACTTTAATTTTGGATCCAGTATCAGAAATTCCCATTCAAGGGCTGAATAGAGCAGCACAAGCAGTCAGTTCTGCCTGTTTATGGATCTCAGCACTGGAGCACAAGTCAAAAGATCAAATGATGTGGATGGTTTGGGACCAGTAAGGAATTCTGCTGTTCTGTCTTCTTTGACAGTGCTGCTATCTGGCTGCTTATGCAGACATGGAAAAGAGAGTTGGTGGATTTTTCCCTCCCAGTTACTTTATGCTACTTCATGATCTTTTTTTTGTGTGACTGATTTTCTGTTCTACCTCAAATAAATTCCCCCTTTTCTTTTATACTTGTAGACACAGTTGAGCTTTGTCAGGGTAAGTTTCCAACAGTTCTTCAACTGTCTGTTACCTCAGTTCTGAGTTGGGACATCTTTCAAAGTCAGAAGTTCAGGCCAAATTCCAGAACCATTCATAAACAAGAAAACAACCTGGAAATACAGCAGGTTTGTTTGTTGGTTTTCACATCAGCTTCCCATCCATTTATAAATGATCTTAACATACAAACAGATGTAGCTAGATTAAACCAGCAAAATCAGGACTGCAGTTCCTTAGCACTGCAGTTGCTTCTATTGGGAAACATCTAACACTGGTTGCAGCACTGTGCCCTGTGGAGGGTGTGTGATGCCTCTGCCCACCCTTCTTCCAGCTGGACTCAAAGGTGGGGTGAAGGAACCATCTGGGATCTGCCTGGAATTTGGGACTTTATCTTATATTCCTGTCTTGCTACTTACTGACTTGTATGTTATAATTAACAAATCTCTGGAGTGCCTTTATTCTTCATGGGTTTGTCTCTTAATATGACAGCACTAAACTATTTAATGAGACTGAATCTATTGATGATTGTGGTGATAAGGCCCATATAAAGTCACTGTTATGGCTAATTTGTGACTGCTTTGGAATTAGGCCAAGGATTAGAGAATGTAGTTGCTCTTCCTGGATTTGACACTGGCAAGACCTATGGCAGTAAACCAAACTTTCTTATATTCCTATTGGCTTTCCTGCTACCTCTTCAGCTTTGACACACTGGCCATTTTCCAGTGAACTTTCTGTTTGTTCCTCAAATTTAAATGTATAGTGCAGAATCCACAACTTGCAAGGAAACATTAAAGTAAAGGAGCAGTATATTTTAGAAGGGATTTTTCTGCTCCTTTTTTAAGCTGCCTGTGATTTCCAACAAGCTTTGCAAACATGTGCAAGCTGGCATTTAGCAGATGGGTGCTGTAATAGATGGCGTATTTTGCTCTGGGAATGACCATCAGTTTCCTTTGAGTATCTCCCCTTGTTCTGTGGGTATCTTCTGGCTCTGGGAGGTTTGAGAGTGTATCATACAATTAACCAGCTCATGTTCAGTCAAACTGTTCTCACCCTTTTGCAGTAGGGAAGATTGCAGCCATTTTATGAGCACATGTATGTGTATCTGTGTTCATGGTCCAGTATAAAAAGTAAGGGGAGGAAATTAAGAAGAAGCAGAGTTGAACAAAGAGGACAGCTGGGAGTACACCAATGATATAACGTGTCCTATTTCAATAAATCTTGAGACTCCTGCTAATTGCAGCTCACCACAGCAAGAACAGTTTCTTTGATAGCTGAGAATTATCCTGGGTTTGTGCAATAAAGGGAGGAGAAGTATAAGAAGTTTAGGAACTGAGGTAGTTCTGACAATGAAGGGGGTTGTGTTCCTGCATTTGGGGTAGGGTGGCTTAAAGTTTGCCTCTCTGTCCTGGTTCATCTTCTTTTTTGCTCTGTCCTTTGTAGAGACAACCAGTAGTTAGAAGCAGAATGGATTTCTTTTTTCCTGAAATTCCATAAATATCTGTATCAGCCTTTACTGGTTCCACTGGGATAATTCTGTATCAATGAGGTTAACTGGAAGTGAGTTGTGCAAATTCACACTGTCTGCACTGTTCCCCGGGGACTCTTTTTAAAGTTGGGCTTTGAATCTCTCTGCTATCCTAAAGCAAACACTTTAAAATAAAACCATACTCTAAAAACTCAGGGCAGGTCTCTCTGTTGCTTTCCCTTCTTTGCTTCCAGCATTTGTGATAACAGAGCGGGGGAGGAAAGGAAGAGGCAGCCTTTAGTAGCTGAACAGGAGAATATATAGATTATATAAGGAAAATTCAGGAGCATTTGAATCTCATTAAGGCAACGTGGTTCTGAATCCTTGTGTCTCCTCAGGAGAAGGAAACTTTGGCAGTTCTGTAGGCATTTGAAACAGCAAATTCTCCTGCCGTGATGGTACGTAGTGTTTCACCTCTGCAGTTGTTCTACTTACCTTCATCTGATTCCCATTCAGAGTATGATACATTAGAACCTATTCGGGCATTTCTGAACAAAGTTCCCAGACCCTCCAAAATCATGAAATTGGCCTGAGGATAATTTTTTAACACTGTGTATTTGGATTTGGGTTTTTCTTTGGAATACCTGAATTTTACATGCTCAAGGACTGTCTGCCCAACTATGAGGATTAGACATGTATTTTCAAAATGACAGCTGGTATTCTGGTATATTCATAGTGTTTCTAGTGTATTGAGGAAGGCACCGGGTATTACAAAATGCTGATCAGTGACTCATCAATACGACCCATGATCTTACTGTCCACTACAGAAAATGACAAACTCTCCTCCTAAACTATCATCAAAGCAAGTCATGGCCCTGAGCAGCAGCTGCTACAACTGCAAGTAAAGCACCATTGAGAATAAGTCAAGCTCTTTTATGGAAAGTTTTTTCAAGGAGGTTACCTGCACTCTTGAAGAAATGAAGGGTTTAGTGTGGCCCCCCTTTTTTACTGTATTCCCTGTACTATGCTCAATTTTATGTTTAGATAGGAGAGTGCCTCTTCACCCTTTATTGTGCTACAGAGGAATGTGCCTCTCAGTTGGCCTCTCCATCTGTTGCCCTGAATTGGCAAACAAATATGGCTTTTTAGTTTGTGATCAGTCATTCTAAACAGATGGCCCAAATATGTCCATTATTCTCTTGACTCATCTGAGGTGTTATCTGAAGGGCATTTAATGTCTTTTTCTGTCATTCATTGGTGGGCTCAATTTGAGAAGAGAGTAAGACTAATAGGGCTTGCATTAGAAGCACCTGGTGATTTTGGTTTCCTCAAGATCCTACAGAAGAGCACCCAATGTCCAGTACTGGGGTGGTAACAACCACCTGGGGCTGGTAATAACTAAAGTAACAACTGTTCTGCAGTGTCTGTATTAACTGATACCTGGCAGGTCAATAAAAACATCTGTCAATTCCTTCCTGTTGGGAAGATGGAATTTTTCCTTTCATTTATAAAGGACATTACCTTGAATTCTAACACTCTGAGGATATGATGTGTACTATTTAATAGCTCAGGTCAAGCTCCCTCATCACTAACCTGAATATCAAATAAGTAATAAAAAAGCATAAAGGTCTGTTTCTGTTATTAGAAACCAAACTCTCTTCATGGATGTAATGTTGCTATTTAGTCAGTGTAATGCAGAATGATTGACATGGTCTTTTCAAGGACTTACTTTAGTGTTCTTACAGGCTTTCAAGGAAGAAGGTCTAACCATGATTTATTTTGAAGATGCTCTTAATAAAGGCACAGAAACCCATCACCCTGCTCTTACAGATGTGTAGCCATTTGTGTTAGTCTCTGCCACAAAGACTGGAAACATCAAGGTGACAAGCCCCTCACCATTAGCTGTTTTCTGGTTTCGTATATATCTTGTAAGGCATTGAACTCTTAGTGAGGGAAGCTCAATATAGGAGCTGCACAGACTTTTCACTGCTCTGAGAGGTGAGCTGCTAACAAAAGAAGTCTGCACTACGTCTATTGATTATGCTACAATACCCTGTTTATCAACAGGTATGTGAAAGAAGAATCCCAAACTGATGAACTTCTGCTTCTCTCAGATGTATCCAGAGAATCCTTTTCCTTGCAGAGTACCTCTGCTGCTCAAGGCTTCCACGATCGACTGATGGCCACTGATTGCAGCAAGTCTTCACTAATACTTTTACATCTGGGCAAAAGGGATGTGAAATGTACTATGACTGGGAGAATAGCATTATATATCAACTCTGGCAGTTTCAGATAGGTACCAGTGACTACTTCTGTACTGCATATTCAAGTTTGGGGATTTTATTTTTAAGTATCAGAGTGATGTAGCAGTAAGGTTAGGGAAATCCTCCTCCTACTGCCTTCTCATCTTGAATTTCAGACACTTTCTGCCACTTTTATAGCAGCAGTATGTCATATTTACAACATCTTGCATTTCAAGGTTAGATGGCCAAGTGTTGAGTCAAGAAAAAATTGCCTTCCCAGGGGGACTCAGATATTTCAGTTCACGTTTGGAAGACAGCGTTGATGTGCTACTGGTTGATTTCATTTCAGAAATGGACAACGCAATGATTCATCTAGACAGAGTCAAAAAGCTGATCTCAACCTTAGTGCTCACTTTTCAAACATAGTCTATGATCAGATGTCTTGTGTGCAGGCAAGGCAGTTATTTATTTACAGTGCTGCTTCTAGAGTTTTTCAAACCAGTGTGTTTCAAATGCAGCATGCCACTGTATTGCTGATGCATGTCAGCAGGCTGAGAGTCCTCAGAAGCATTTCCCATACATAGTGTCACTGAGATTTTCTGATCTGGCTACATTGCTGTGTCTTCATACTTACTGCAGGACTTAAAGCAAAAGACCACAAGAGATAAGGAAATAAGGCTATAGCTGGAGAGTATTGAAAATCAGTTTCCTGTGCCTTTGAGAAGAAAGCGTGGCAGCCCTGGGCTTCTGTGGCCTGGAGAAGAGGGAAGATTGAAAAGGAAGCCTAAAGAGGCTGTAGAATTTCTGTCCTTGGAGGATTTCAAACTCCAGCAGTACCCTGGTCTGAATTCAGTGTTGACCCTGCTTGGAGGAGGGGACTGAACTTGATGTCTCCCAAGCTCCCTTAACCTGTATTGTTGTGTGATGCTATGGATTGAATACCAATGAGAAAGGAGTTCTGGAGAAGGTTGAAGGGGAACGTGAGTATATGTGTACAGAATCAATAAGAGAGCATAAAGCTAACTATAATAAAATATGGATCACTTAAGTATTATCTATCTTAATGCATCATCTTTTCTTCTGCCAATTAGTATGAAGATTAGATCAGCAAGTAAAGTCAGACTAGGAGTTACTAATGACTTTTGCAAATAGTTCTGACCCTTTCTTGGTTTTGACTGTGATGCAGTGGCTGTTGGCTACCACATTTCCATACTTTCTTTTTAATCTCTGTTACTTCTTGTCAATAGAATTTTAATGTACCTATAAAGATTTAATGATCTAAGTGTCTTTTCTCTGGCTTTCTGTGTTTCTAATTTTAAGTAGTTCAGTCTAAAACCTGACATTTCCAGCACATGAAAGGCTTATTTTGCAGCAGGAAAGTGACAGGCTTTTGTCTCCCTGCACATTCCCTTTGGATGTTGGTCCTTAACTATCCAGGACTCAGTCCATCACACAGGTGTTCTGGTTCCCAGCGTACGTTAAGAGGAGGCCAGTAAATCTAGGCTGCATCCCTGGTGAAGAGATAAACGCATGGCCATGACCACAGCAGTAGCCTGTGCTGGTGGAGAGACAAAGGCTCCCTCAATTTCCATGGTGACTCTGCACCTGCATGATTTTTGTATTCATACTGTTCATTCAGTTCCCAAAGCTGGCACCAGTGCTCACACATAACACCCCCTGCACATTGTTCTTGTCCTTGCTCATTGGACAGCAAAGGATGCTGGCAAGCATCCTGGCAAGCAAAGGATGCTGCTCACCAAAATGTGTGCACACCTTAACATCTATTTGCAGCACACCGGCCCTTTTGCAGAGAGCACTTGTCTTGCTTCCCCATCCTTGTGGCTTGGCCAAGGAGTATAATTGTAGTTTATGCTACTCCTCATGGCCTAAGCTTGATTTAAGCTGTTCTAATTTACAGGTCTGCTCCATTTCTTTGAATCATTGGTGGCAAGGTCTGGTGATTGTAATTACCTTTTTGGCTTTAACATTTTCCAGCAGTAATTTCAGAATATTCAAAGAAGGCATAAACAAGTAAACATGACAACTATATTATTGCAAAGAAACATGCTGTAAAAGACCTTTTGTATGTTTTATGCCTTCAATATTGATGTTCCTTTCCAGTGAGGGATATTTTAGCCTACCATATTTACTACTTCTTTTGAATATGGATAGTTGTTCTGCTGGTTTCTGCTAATATTTATATACTCACATATTGAAGCAAGACATTTATCAGATAAAGGCACAGACACCTGGCCTGATTCTGTTATGATTAAAACAAAAATGAGGCTAAATGATGCATTGTTAATAACAGAGAAAAATTCAGAGGTAATTGAATAGACTAAGAAAGTATTCAGAGGGAAATTAGTACTTTCAAGGGAAAAATAATGTCTTAAATTTAAATCTCCTGAAGCTAGGAATTATTTTTTATATAACCTATAAAATAGACCTGTAAAACTACTTTTCAGGTGGTAATACAGTTTTGAAGCACATTGGAGAATTCAAAACAGGTTGGACTCTTTGCAAATAATGATAATTTTCAGGTTTTGTTTTTTTGGATTTTTCTCTGTTAGGCATTTATAGGGGCATTTTTTCTGTTAGCATTATAGGGACTTTTGATTAAAAAATAAATGTTTTCTTTTCATTCTTAGCAGTGCATCTCTGCAGTATTTAAAGTTATGTTCATGCCTGTTCTACTTAAATGATAGACCAATGCATAAAAAGGTGAAACAACTTCCTTGCAGGGTGAGTAAATAGCAGAGAAAGGACAGAGCACATCATTCACAGTCCCTTGCTCCATCTATCAAATGTGAAGCTTCCATGACCTGTGTGATCAAAGATGAGCTTTCTTGACCTACAAACATGCCAAGCTATGCCTTCATTGCAGTACTCGGATAAGGATGGGTGTCACACCTTTCTTGCATAAAGCTCTGAAAACGTCATAGAGTGAGACAGTAGATGTCTTCTTGCACCCAGCCAAACCAAGCTGTCAGTCTAGAACTTGCAAGCTTATTTTTCAGTGTTTAACTATCAAATTTGAAAGGGATTGAAGGGATCTGATGTTTAAAAATGCTTTGTGCAAAATGAAATATCATAGTATATTATTAGCAAGAATAGTTTCTCTTTAAATTTACATTAGAAGGTCAGCAAGCAACACATGCTCTTCAGTGTGCTATTTTCCTGCAAAGCTGTGCTGAATAGTGCTTTAAATTATCCCATCCTGAAAACGGTGTACCTTTTTTATCAGTTGAAAAACCTTTACAAGCCTCATAAGAGTCCTTGAAGCAGTTACCTTTGAACAGTTACACTGAATTGTTATAAATTTTCCATACTGTTTTTATTGCCTCTCTGAAGTGATCTGGAATTCTACTTTTTCATAGGGTCTGGTTCTCCTGGCAGATGTTTGCTTACATCTCCCAGGAACCCTAATGAGAGGCAGGCATATGTCTGGTTTGGAGACTAGACCTCCTTATCCCTCTGCTCCTACTGCATTTCTTCTTTCTTCTTCTCAAATGTTCCGTGAAGTTAAAGAGGAGAACTAGGACGGGCTCATTCCATTCCTAACTGTCTCTTCCCTTCACTTCTCCTGGTTTGATGCCTCATCTTTAGTGAATTGCAAATTAGTGAGACTTGCTTGTACTTACATTTTAGCTCCTTAAAGAGTGTTTCCTGACACTATACAAATTTGGAATAATGACAATAAACTGACACCGCACTTAAGGGATTAGATGTACAATTTATCGTGAGTAGTTGGGAGTGGAAGGCTCCTGGTTTTACAGGTTTCCATGTACCTACTACTTTCCTTGCCATTCTACTCCCATCCAAACATTAAGCAGCCATCTAGGAGATTTCATTGTACGAATGGTAAGAGGTAGTTCCTAATAGCTTTTCATGCACCTAGATAAGCAGTTACTCTGTGTGTGCAGATTTTACACCACGCATACGCATCAACAGACACCTCTGTACCAGACTTAGGATGTACTTGCACAGGTAATTTGTGTACATGTGGCAAATCTGAGGCATTCCAGATTCTTTGATGTTGGCACGTAAGGACACAGGAAATCGGGGTGCAGTTTGCATTTCTCCTGCAGACTTGGGCAACTGAGGCAAAGCAGTTCATCCCTCTGGCCACGGCGTAGCCCTCTCTATCTTTTGGCCTTGCCACCCTGATGTGCAGGTAGAAATTTCTTCTCCTATCAGTTTGTCTAGTGTTCTGAGCGTGACTGGTGCTTCGGGGCATATAATGCTGCAGAACAAAAAACCTTCTGATGAAAGCTGGAAAAAATGCTGTGATGGAGCTGATAGAAGAAGTCCAGCAGTTGTGTGGGCAGCCTGTAGTAGAGCTCCATTTGATATGCAGGTCTCATGAGACCTGGGTCTGCGGTTTAACCCTACCTTTATCTCTCTTCTAAAGGCTTCTGATATTAAAGTAGTTGCAAGAAATCTAATTAGCTAACGCTTGTACACTGTGTTCAGATCCTTAGATAAAAGTCCGCCTACATGCATGCATAAAGTGCCAAGAAATGTAGTTTGTAAACTTCTGTGTAGCAGGGTATTTGACTTTACCATGGTTTGTGATGATGGGGTGACTTCCAGTTTTCATTTTTATGTGTCTGCTTATTAAAAGGAGTAAATAGCTGCTAATTAATGTGGGCTGTTCATTTTTCTCTCTCAAAAACCTTTGTTTACGTGATGTGGGTTGCTGAGACTGTCAAGAACTGCTTCTAAGTTACATCTGTTTAAAGGATAGTAATGTAGTAAGATATTCAAGACTGGCTTCGAGTACACAGCTAGCTAAAGAATCCCTTATAAATGTGAAAAGCTAGGAAAAACTCATCACTTAGTTTTCACTTCTGTGTGTCTGAGTTCATACCCTGTCTCAGCACAAAAGCAAACATTTTGCTGCTCAACCTTGGGGGAGGTTGTGCGTTCTCTGTGGTTAGAATTGTCTGCTGCAAAGGCTTGGCACAGCCCTGTTGAGAAACTTATATGCATGGCTGTAATTCTCACTCCATTAATATGAAAATTCATTAAGGAACTAAATGGAAAATGCAAAGCTTCTGTACTACTTAAATCCCCTAATCCTATTTGGCAGACTTAAATTGTGAATGGGCTTCAGGCTGGTGGTAAGGGAATGAATTTCACTCTAGGTGAGTTTAAGTCTCACCTGGAATAAGCTGGGCTTACTCTGTAGAAATTCTGTACTGTTTGTTAAGCTTATCCCATCTTGCAATGGGGAGGGAACTGACTGCATGATTTCTAAAGCTTTTTTTGGAACTGCCACATCATCCAACTACATTCACAATATATTTGGTGTTGACATGCTAAAAAGTTTTGATTTCCATCTTACAGAAGTTGCTGCACGTGCCATGAAGGACTGACAGTTTCATAACTAGTTACTTGCAGAATGAAAGAGAGAATTACCATGTCAGTATCACTTGTAACCAATACCCAGATAAATATTCTGGACTGATAGAACTATGGCAAAGCTCAGCTTTCACTGTTTGTTTGTGTCTGGGATTGCACAACTGGTTTGGGAAATGCCTCTGACCTGGAATCCTTTATCTGTTTACATGGCTGTGGAGTGTGATGAAGGAAAGCTTTAAGTTTAATTAACACTATCTCAGCCAGGCTTTTCATAGCTGAAGTGGAATGGTCTTGCTTTAACTCTGTCATTCATTTGCTCTTTGACCTTTGCTTGGAGAGTCCAATAAACAGGAGATGTTTCCTGCTGTAAGTGGACAGACTCTCAACTCAAATATACAAACCAGCCACTTGATAACATTAGATTTCATGATGTTGAAGATAGCATGTGATAGGAAATCGGGTGTTAGGTGTTCTGTTCCTTTATTTTCAATTTAGTCAGTGTGTGACCTTGGGTAAGTCAGTCAACCTTTTTGAGCTGCCTGCCCTCTGCAAATCAGTGTTAGCATGGCTTAGATCATAAACCAAAATGCTTTTCGTGCCTGCAAGTGCTACACCTTTGATAATCAGCTATAAATAACATTAATATGGACCATATTTGAATTAGAACCTTAGCAATGAAGTCAGCATCAGCACCAAGGATCGCCTGTACTCCATTCCCTCTCCTTTTTATTTATATCCATTGGATTTCTCAAGCACCTCCAGGTCAAGCAGAAACGCTGAAATGCACAAATGCCTTTTAATACACCCTCCAGTTCGTTTTTTTTGCTGAATAGAAAAAATTCAGGTGTGTATGGACATTTTATACATGCTACATGGTCTTGATTTTTGCTTGTCCCCTGCTATTTATACAATTACAAAGCATTTTATGAGAATATGTCAATCCTACACCAGAGTAATGAACATTCCATTACTTTATCTCTGCAGATACTGTTGCAAACATGAAGTGTAAAATCAAATTCATTACCTAAATTATCAGAAGAGGGCATTAATTGCAACTGGGCTGGTTAAAGTTTGTTCTTCAGCATCTCCTTTAATTAATTATATTTCTACTACAGATGCAAAAGAACTGCACGTGTTCTTTCAGACAGTGATACGTACCTCTGGAATCTGGAGTTTATGCAAAACATATTTTGCTAGCACAACATTTACAGAACAGAATATTTGTGTACTTTGCAGTTCACAGGATGTGTTTGCTGATGTTAACTATTCTACATAAGTTACCCCCACATACACATATGGTAAAAACTCAGTCTTCTGATGTTACATGGGAAGCATCAAATAGGTTAGATATTTCCTGAGGAACCTGATGCTAATAGTGTAAAGATGGGCAGGGGAAGCACTTTTCTGTATTTTTATTAGAACCAGTGAAAAGGAAGCAAAAAACCCACTTTTCTCTATTTTATTAGAACCAGGAGTTTTAAAACCTTGAGGGGCAAAATTTTCATTCCAGCTTTTTTGCTCATTAGTTAAACTGTTCTCTTGCAGGTTGTGCGTCAGCACAGACAAATATTGTTTCTGAGTGTTGCGTAATGCATGGACTTTACTAGTGCTAGATGGCATTCTCTTAACTATCATAAATATGATAGTGTATTATATCTGGTATTTCTTCATGAAACCTCCTTTTCTTTCCTGGGGGCTGAACAGTTCCAACCCCCTGCCTTTTCTGTCTCTGCTCAGTACACTTTTATGCATATTTTCAGACACTGAAAACTGAACTTAGGTATCAATGCAACAGTGTACCTAGGAATAACTCACTGTCCAGTGTGGAAGGGCAAATCCACACAGATATGCTACAATTGTAGGGCCTGTGCATCACCGTGTGTAAAGAGCTAAAACAAGAGCTGGTGATGGGTACTGCAGTTCTAAGTGGTTTGATGTTTTGTCAGACTGTTGTAAACATTCCTGTTCTACAGCATTTCAGATACTCCCAGTTCTCTCCCTGCCTGGGCTTTCAATTAGCCCTTCCATAAGTGTAAAACAAGAAACTAGAAAGCACTTTCCCTTGGAACTGTTGACACTGTGAGTTTGAAATTGAAATAGACTCAGTGGAAGTTAAATGGTTTGCTTGGGCATTTTTTTAACCAGGCAGACCCATTGTACTGCTGTTTTCAAGAGGAAAAGCCCTCTTGAATGTCACCACTTTCTCACTGGAATAGTTTTTTTCCAGGTAGTTCAGTTTTAGGCTTTTATACTGGGACAAGAACAGGAGAACATACATTTTTACTGAGCATAAGACAACCATGTTGCTTGTCCAGGACCTAGCATCAGAGATATTCAAAAGTAAAGGTAACCTCGGTGCCTGATGCTCTTTTGTAGTCCTTGTGCTTACAGGGCTTATCACTCCTCTGCCCTAAAGCTCTTTACTAATACTGACTGAAAGACTGCAATACAGCTCTGAGGTCAGGTAGTGAAACTCTACCTCTAGGAACATGTGGAGAAGGAAGGCAGAGAACTGCCTAAAGCAGAAGAGATACCAATAGCTCTGTATCTTTGAATCTGAGACCAAAGGTTCAAAGGCCTAAGAGGTACTAGTGGGAAGCTTTAAACTGATACAGGCTGAGATATGTGTGTCTAGGCTGGGGATCCACTTGTCTGTGCAGTGGTAACAGCCAAAAAACCAGTCTAATGCACCTAGAAACAAGCTCAGTTGAATTTGTAGCTTTCCAAGTCTGCACCCACCATGATTTTTAACATCAATGTTGCTGATTTTCACAATTTCCTAAGGAATTCAATCTCAGTGATTAAACTGATACAGGCTGAGATATGTGTGTCTAGGCTGGGGATCCACTTGTCTGTGCAGTGGTAACAGCCAAAAAACCAGTCTAATGCACCTAGAAACAAGCTCAGTTGAATTTGTAGCTTTCCAAGTCTGCACCCACCATGATTTTTAACATCAATGTTGCTGATTTTCACAATTTCCTACGGAATTCAATCTCAGTGATTATTTTAACAGGAGCATCCCCTGCTACATTGCGGGATGGCAGGAGGATTGCATCTTCCCATTATAAAATGAAGGTTTGAGCCCTTATATTTACAGAGGAAACTCAGAAAAAAATCCCCAAGAATCTGACTTGAAGACCAGGCTCAAAAGTGGAGAACTTGGAAGGAAACAAAGAGCACACCACATCTCATGGGTTTAGGGATCCTGGACCATTGTGTTTTGAACAGTTGAGATTAGCAATATTATGAAACATGCCTGTGGTTTTTGGGTGCCTCTATTTTCGGCCAGTCCCTGTGAAAGACTTCGCAGGAACATGTGCACTCATGCCATGATTTCAGTTTTATTAGAAAAACAGCAATACCAGAAGAAAATTTCTCGCCTGAGGCATATTCCATATGTTACTCCTCAGTGCTTTATTTTTCAGGCCTGCAAGAGACAAATGCACTTATTCCATTAATAAAGTCTGTGACTTAAAGTGCAGTTCTACCCTGGAAAAAATAGAAATGTGAGGTTCCAAGTTCATTTTCCATCAATAGCTCCTGCATTAAATTTGTTCAGATTACAAATGAAAAGGTGGTGTTATTTTTCAGGCTGTGAGCCCGTAGGCCTCAGCCTTGGCTCTGAAAGCAGCTTTTCATTCTCGTATGGAAATCACAATGCAGAAGGCACAGATCAGCTCACACGCTTTGTTCCGCCTCTGCAAGGTGACTTCATGTTTTTGCAAGGTTCACATCATTTACTGCTGCCACAAAGCATCATTTAACATGTTTATAGAAGGAAAATCCTAATTAAAATATACTATGAAGATTCAGCTATGGGAAGCTTATACCACTATTTCCCTGCTTTTCTTCCCTCATTCAGCTCTATTTGTAAAAGTTCTAATAGAAATGTAGAAATACAACTATGTTCTTCCTTTAAACCCCTCTCTCATCCAGCGATGATTTCATAACCTCCCAGTTTTCAATTCTCTGCCTTGTCCCTAAAAAGTAAATCTCCCCAGTACCATTCACATGATGGATTTATTGCCTTTTGAACCTCACGTTACCCTTGGTATTACTGCTACTCACTCGCAGTCCTTGTTTTTACCACAAGCTTTAGACAATCATCATTAGCCAATAGAGGATCTGGGGAAGATACATTCATCCTGGAGCCTTAAACTTTGGGAAGAGCAGGGGTATAAATGAAAAATAAAAGATAGGTCGTTGGTCTTTCAAATGTCACCCTTGCAAACAGAGGTAGGGAAATTCCATCTAGAAGGGCTATAATAGACAGGCAAAACCAAAGTACTGAAGAGTTTTTGGGGGTCACTGTGGAAAGTCATCATTTTGAGGCGGGAAGGAGTAGAAGCAGGTGGCAGGGATAGGGATTGTTTTCTGCACCACTTGCTGCAAAATCTGTTTTAAAATCACCAATGTAATAGGATTAGGAGGGCAAAGGTTCTTCAAAATTAGTGAAGTTAGATTGGGAGAGCAGATTGCTAATGAAAGACTAAATTAGATGACAACTGAAAACATACTTTAGTGGCTGTATTTCAGCTGGCTGATGAAGAAGCCAATCCTGCAGTCCAGCCGTGTACCTCAGATACACCTGCTTGGTGCTAGGGAGGATGTCCTAAATTTACATCCCCAATTTAAGTACTTACTCCAGTGTTAATTTTGAGAGATTTTTCAGCTACTTTCCACTACTACTTTTCAGTAACAATAATTAAACATTTGAAACAGTCTTTCTCATCTTCTTTTGCTGCTCTTTATATGCTGAAAGGATGGCCTTAAAATACCATAAAAAGATGGAAAATGGCCTCCCAGCATATGCCATAAAATGAAGTCACAAATGATCTTGTGGACCAGCACACTGCTGTGGCTAGTTCAGGATTACAACGTAGCAATATTGTTTTATTGCAAGGCTGGCACACTTTCTGCATATTAACTGCATGGCAGATTTGCTCCATATAATGCAGTTGTACTGTTAATATTTATTCAGGCTAGTGGTTCTCCATGCTGAAAATTAGCATGGAGATTCCCTGCCAGTGGCAGAAACAGCAGGTCTATGGGCTTGTGATAAATTTTGAGCTCCATGTGCAAATAGGTGATATCTGGACCTTAAGTAGTTTGATCAAATATCAGGGTTCGTTCAGCAATTTATGGTATAATTTTTTCCCTTTAACAAACCCATTTGGGGTATGAACTCCCCAGTAGTGCATTAGTATGACAGCATAGCAGAGCTTTTAGATTTTCTTCTGAAGCTGTTATGATAATGATACGGTCAGATCTCCAGTCTCATTTGGGTTGCCTTATCACCTCTGTTTGCTGGAAGTACCCTCGCACTGACATGGTTGCATTTACATTAAACTCAGCACTGTGAGCATTAGAGCAGAGCATATAGTGGTGCATATGAGATGACTTTCTAGTAAGCAACCCCAGCTGCAAGTTCACAGGGACATACAGCCTGGAGCAGGGGAGTAGAAGACCTAATGATAGATAGAGACAAGGTACTATAATTTTAAGGGAGCTTAGGTACTAAAGGCCTGACCTGATTATCATCCACAGCAAGGTAGAATCAGAGCTGGCCCTGAATTATGTCTGCATGAAACTTCAGTCGCTGAGACAAGACTTAGTACCTGATGACCAATCTTGTCCCCTTTAAAGTCAGCAACACGAGCTGTGTCAGGCCTAAAGGACAGGAGATCGAGCACACTGATGTCTTGCTTGACTGAAATACATGTGGAGTTTTGTAGAAAGATCTGTGAGACTTAGTAATTTGTCTGTCCCCTGGGATGCTCCAAGTGTGAAAGTGTCTGCTGCTCACAGAAAAGTAAATGTATAATTGCATGATCGGCCGACGAAATCAAAGTGAAATTGCTGGCAGCCTTCTTCCTGCCCTCCCTGTGTTTTTCTAGCATTAACATTCTAGCTTTGTCACCTCTGATCCAGGGGGAGATAAATCCTCCCTTTTGTAAGGAGCAGAAACACTTTCCCTCAGCACATAGAATAATGGCCTCCTCTGTATATTATTCATATTCCTCTTTGTACTTGTCATTTCTCTGTATCCTTGGTGGTTGTATACCCCATGACTCTTACTGGTTTTATGGAAGGCCTTTCAAAGAAGGAAGTGAACGGCTTGGGAGATGAGCAGAAAATTGTGAAGACATTACCTAGACTGGCATGTGGAATGTGCAGGTCCAGTAACACCACCGTCCATGGCTGCTGAGCAATCCTATCAGCTTTCTGGTAGACAGGGTTCAGTGCTAAAGCATCCTTTACAACAGGCTTCTTGTTACTGTAACAAGAGGCCTGTAGACCAAGTTTTTCTCACCTGCCTCTAGAATTATTCAGTAGAATAGCATAGAAATGTGGTGGAGGATCACTGCAAGCCCCCACTGCTTTTCTTTGGTCTTTGGCCCAAAAGAAGAATGTGCAGCAACACTGAGCGTCTCAAAGTTGTGAATCAGGTGCCCCGAATTAAAAGGGAGCAGCAGGAGGATGTATAATGATATATATTAGTGCTCTTTCTGTTCAGTGACTGCTGTTTGAACCATTATAGTGTACTCATGACAATTCCAACCTTATCTCCAGGTAAGACTCTTGTCTCCAGAGATGGCTTTAGAATCTGCATAGGAGGTTGAAGAAGTTAAGATTGAGGTTCTGTAGCAGCACTTCAAGTTTGATTGCAGGGGATGCTCTGTGTGTGCATTCATCTATCCGTGCATGCGCTTGTTTACCCAGTGTTTCAGTTGGAATGTTATTAGTCTGATAGAGATGGTGTTGGCAGTAGCTGCTTCAGCATTTTCAGCAAGCAAATCCTTTGCTGCTGCTGAAGCCTATGCAGTCCTAAATCAGGTGCTTGTATTGTGCCCTGTCATATGCTATTTAGGTCTAGTGCGTTTCTGCTGCATCAAGCTGAAACAAAATGATTTTCATCCCTGCAGTCAGTAGCTGGCTGCATTTGGATGAATTGAAATGACTTTTGGGGAGAGTCATCGAGAGGAAAGGAAATAAAAGACTCCCCAGGAGATGATAAAGAGAATGTGGCTTATTCTAGTTTATAATCCTCACCAAGAGAAGGAATAAGCACAATGAGAGTTACGAATGTATTGATCTATTTTATCTCGTGGGTGGTTTTTTGTGTTTGAAGTGTATCATGACCTTAATATCTGCACCCAGGAACACACTGTTGCCCCTGGCTTTCAGCGGCAGCTGGTTTTCTTTTGATACATCCCAGAATCTTCCCGCTGATTCCTGCAGTATGTCAAAGGAGCTCAGCAGTTTGTTGACCTCTCAAGACTTCGCTCTGTTCGTTATGGCTTCAAGAGCAGGCTCAGCCTCAAAAGGGTCCTTAAAAGGTCCTATTGAGACAGCTGATGATAACCCAAGGGAATTTTTGCCCTTGGGCATGTCCAGCAATGGTTGTTGAGATAATATCGATGACCTAATCCAGACCTGGCAAATTAAAGGTGTAAAACCTGGTCCTGCGACTGTACAGCAGTAAAGAGAAGGCTTGTGGTTTCTAATGCATGGACGTCTGCCTGCTTACTCGAAGGCAACCCCATCTCCATGCAAGAACTTTTCAGCCTTTTGAAAAGGGCAAACAGTTCCTTGCTTAAAAAAGTGTCAAGTCATGCTTTTATTTTGATGGCAGTTGTTATTCCCTTTCTTTCTTTCTCAAAAGGTTCTATGGGAAAGACCCTTCTTCGACAGCCTGTAATTACTATTAAAGATGGCTTTGACAGCCCTCTGTGGACAGAGAAGGCAGAGTTGGTTGAGATACTCTGCTGCAGTAATTGCTGTTACAATCAGATACTTGGAGTAAGACAAACCAAACAAAAGTGAAAGCAACTTCCGAGTGAATTGCTGCCCTAGCTCTTGTACCTAATCCTTTGGTGTAACAGTCCTACAGCTAGCTGTTCAGGCTCATTTCTCTTATAGTTGATATTTATCCCTGGGTTTTCTAGAGTAGAAATTGGACACCACTTACCTAATGTGGAAAGACTTTAGGGGGTTCCCTTTGTTGGGATACATAGTCAAGGCTATTTAGATCCAGCCAAGACAAGTCAGCTTTCAGCCAGTGTATCCCAAAGCCAGAAACAAGGTGTCCTGAAGGGGAACAGGTAACTGAGGGAGGTATATAATCACAAGGTGGAGACGTAACTTCTCCGATAAGGAATTGTATAGGGGTTGAGAGAAATTACTTATTAACTCAGCAAATGCTTTTGGACATGAAAACTTGCCAGTCTAAAGAGGACCCCTCATTCTCTGTGTTGTCTTCATTGTGTTTTTATCATCTAGCAGCCTCAGATATCATCTGGCAACGAGTCCATGTTGATTGAAAACTGCATCATTTTTTGGCATTATGTTTCTTTTGGAGAACAAAATAAAATTATTACCTTTGCGCTATAATGTGACATAACTGCAAACTGAGGTCAGGCAAATGAGAAGCTGAAGATCTAGGACTGGATTCAGGGTGTCCTTTCAATCCTGCTAAAGGACAGCAAGGATAGATGGATTGGAATGAGAACTGTAACTCAGTGGTGACTCAGCTGGTTTAGTCGCATCTCTAAATGAAAGAGGAAGGTGAAAATAGCTGTGAGAGAAGTGAAAAAGGAGTATTACAAGAGGAGATGCAGAGGTATAGAAAGCCAAGGGAAAGAAATGTGGAGGGACAGACATGGAAAAAATCACGTGGAAAGAAATAAGAAAGCCTTGTGTATGAGATCCTCTCTGTGTGTGCTTGTGGAGAAATGTATACACATACATACAAGGTCAAGCCACCAGGTTTTGAGGTATTTCTTAATAAATAGAAAATGATATCTGTGTCTCTAGCCAGTCACTTTTGGGGAAAAAATACAAATATTAGTTTAAATTACAAAAGAAGTGGCAGGAAGATGACAGTGGTTTTTTACATAACCCCAAGTCCCTGAGCCACATCCCATCTGTGATTTATTACCTTTGCTTTCTTGCTCCTGAACCACAGGAGGTTCCACCACGTGCCCTGCATGCAGCCAGTGCCCACCAGCACCAGCAGGTGACCCCATGGAAACCCATGTGTGATTCATGTGTCTCATCCAAGGCCCTTGAGGTCAGCAGAAGTATATTTGCTGATTTACTGAAGTCTCAAGAGCTTCAAATCTCTACCTAAATCCACGAACTACCAGCAGCTGCCTCAGGGCACAAAGATCTGTGCTATTGCTGGGTACACTTAAAGCATGAAAGAACCCGATTTGGAAGCTGTAGTACAGATCACTGCCAGCATTTACTAGATTAAGAGTCAATTCAAACATAAAAACTAGCAGTTCTGTCTGCTGTATCCCCCTAGACCATCTTTGTAGCATTTCTATCACACTCTTGCATGCAGATTACGACACAAGGTGTGCTTGCTCTGAAACAAAGTCAAGAATAGCAGCAGTGTTAATGTGCCTCAAAGTGACTAAATACAAGTGTGAAGATTATGATGAGCAAAGCAAGAATCTTCACCAGACATTGGAGTCACGGTATGAGGGATATAAAGGAATCATGTTGCCATAATTCTTGTTTTATTCTACAGTTATCTTTCTTATCTTTCTGCTTTGTTGATTGCAGTTCTGGCACTCCCCTATGCTAAACCGTTGCCCCTGGGTGGTGCTGCTCTGTGCTTCAAAGAGAGAGGGAGAGGAGGCTGAACTAAATGAATGCAAGAACATGTTGTTATAGCACCTAGGAGCTCTCTCCAGGGAAATGGTAACATGCTCCATCCTTGAGTCAACTTAAGTTAGACTAATTAGAGTACAAAAGAGACAGTGCTGCATCTTTGGGATGAACCACCTGATAGTCAGTCTTTTCTTTCACAGCTTGTACAAATACCTACTTGTACAAATACCAAACAGTACGTACCATTTGAAACAATTATTTGACTGAATGGCTCCTCTGTCTCTTGATGTTTTAAGAACTTTTGCCCCTTCCTCTTTCTGGCAGTTGATCTCAGCAGTATTATACTTCTGTAAGGGAAAAGGAAACACAACTCTCATATGGCAAAATTGTATTCGTGACAGCTGCTGAAGGGGGAGTGCGAATGGGATTAAAACCGCGAAGGGACTGCACGGGAAGATTACTTCAGAACATCACTTGGGGTCTAAGCAATAATCCTAATAAGCACTGCAAACAGTAAGCGTTTTCCTCAGCACTGCTACTGCTGTGCCAGATGTGGGAATGTCACAAATATGCAGTTTAGAGATTTCTTCTTTGTAAGAATAGAAACTGCATGTAGCAGGGAATAGAATCTCAAACCATTTACTTATCTAAAAAGCGTCTCTGGTCCTATAAAATAGATCTGTACAGGAGATCAGCTTGGATTTAGCATGTGCAGCTGAATGTGCGCTCTGGATTCACGCTGGCAGGTTTTTTGTTTGCCCAGCACCCGTCGCCGTCTCTCTCTTACGCCTCTCTCTGCAAGCATGTGTTGGTGTGAGACAGATGCTTGTTCCAACTCCCTTCTCAACAGACAGCAAAGCAGACAGCATGGTGTCTAATGTTGCCTCATATGAGGGATTTAGGGATGAGTGTACACTCAGATACTGATCTTGTAGCAAAGACTTTTCAGGGACTTTACCTAGATCTGATTATGGATCAACTTCTTTAAGTTCCTTGCAGAGTCCTTGAGATGGATCTTTGACTTGTACCTATTGGTTAGTTTGAATTTCACATTATGAAAGGCTTAAAAAAAGAAAATATCTAAACCCTGCAATATTTCATGTAAAATTGTAGGAGTTGGTGACAACTGCTGTGTCCAAAGGAATTCTTGAAAGTATGGATTGGGGAGTTAAGAAAAGGAAGGTGTATGCTGAACTGGAGTTATTTGGTGCATGACTTTGCTGTTTTCTACCTTGGGACATCCTGTCTCCTATCTTGTAACTCCTCTGATAATTTGAGCTCTGTAACAGTGGGTTTGGCACCTAAGTGGCCCCATAAATGCAATTAGCCAGAGCAGAGGGCAAGTAGAGTTTCTGGTAGCCATTGCAAGAGCTCCTTTATGTTTTGAGCTCCTATGACCCGGTTTCAGGATTAAATACTCAACCCAACCAGTGGATTTGAGAATCCATCACTAATATGTGGGCTGGAATGTGATTGTTTCTCGGAAAGCAGGGTGAGCTGGAGTTAAATGCAGTAGCAGCACTGTGACAGCTTCTGTGAACGTCAGGAGTTTACAGTGTTTATCTTTGCTGGAGGCAGAATGTTAGCAGGTTGTAAATTCAGATTAGGTTCCTCTCAGCTTGGAAGACAAATCCAGATTCTCTGTGTTCTGTAGTTCCCTTCTGCTTTTATTTATATATATATTTTAGTTTTTATTCCTCCTGCCTTTCTTGTAATCCCTTAGCTATTAACATTCAGTGCTTGGAGAAAGCTGCTTTGCCATGAGGTATAGTAAGAGGCTAAATGACTATCTCTGTGGCTTAAGTAATGGTATCCAAGCTTCACAGAAAGCATCTTTCTTTCGTTTTCTTTTAAATCCGTAGTGGAATACCTGACACCCCCAGAGGACTGTAATGCTCACAAAGAGTTATCCACAGAAATCAGCCCAAACCAAACTGTCACTGGAACATCCTAGGGCACATTGGATTTCTTTTTAGGGGAAAAAAAAATCCAGCTGACAGCATCCATCTTCTGTCTTGCAGCTGAGCAGTTCAGAGCTTCCTAAGGGATATGAAGCACCTATTCCCACTGAAATGAAAGACAATGATTTTCCTAGGGTCTCAGGGAATTTCAGTTATGTAAGAAACACTACTAAAGAACAGCCCCTGCGCAGTTTTGAATCCCAGAATTCCTCACTGGCAATGGAAGGAATTTATGTAATTTTGATGGACAGTGAAGTCACCAGAACATGCTGTTTTGGGGAAGCTGAATTCAGTCCAATTCAGCTGACAGAGGAGGTTTCAGAAATACTGAAATCTGGCTCAGCTGCTCACAGAAGTACACCTATGTTCCAGAAGCTGAAGTATTCTGCTTTGGAGGCTTTGAAGGATTTGGTTACTGCACTTTCAAAGGAAAATACTTCAATTCTGTTCATTTTGTTTTGACATGGAATTTTTTTGAAGTTGTTTCAACTAGACCAGCATGCTGAGAAGTGAAAGGAAGAGAGGAAGGAGTGAAGAGAGAGGACTAAATACCTAGAGATCAGCTGTTTGGACATTTTAAAGGGGGTTTAGCCTTTTTTACAAAAGCTGTTTCCTAAAGGCCTTTTCTGGATACTCCATGAGAAAGAAAATGCCTGAAGGAGAAAAGCATGCTCTGAGGGGCAAGATCTTTGCTTTTACTAAGGATTAGACTGCATTGTAAATCTAGAAATCAAAGACAACAAAAGTCTTGCGTGGATGGCCCTTTGGACCAACCTTCTTAATGGGAACCAAATCTGAAGTACTACCATCAGCAGTACCTAAAGTTGAGACGGGGCTTTTGTTTGCTGCTTACCTGTGCATATGGATTGTAAATGAAAACCTCTGAGCCAAAGAGGTGGAAATCTGCTTGCTAGAGTAGGACAGAGGCAAACAGGGCTCTGAGGGCTTGTACAGTCATGCTGATACTTGATTCCCCACATTCCCTAAGCAGACCCATAGCTGCTTAAGCACACTTCCTCTGTCTATGCATTTTGCAGATTAAAGGAGCTTATTTGAAAGGTCAGCATGGCTAACCAGGTCCTATTCTACTGTTCTGCTTTTGGCTTCTCAACTAAGGCCAGCAACGAGGCTTCTAATGAGTATTGTTTTGCCAGGCAGATGTTTGTCCTGTTCATTCAGAGCTGCAGTGAGATCTATCAACTCATTTCACATAGAAAGATGAAAGGAAAAAGATTTACTTAATAAAACAAATCTTGCTTAATTGCTGTGGTTAGTCTCCTGCCTGGGTTTTATGGGTTCCTGCAGCTGGCTTTAATCTTCTGATTTACTCTGGGAACAAAGAGGGAAAGGAGCGGACTTAAATCATGGCAGGAAGAAGTTGAAATTCTTTTGGCAGAACTCAGGAAGGTTAGACACTTCCTGTAAAGTGCAGCCCAGAAACCAGCCACCAGGAGAGGCTGCCTGGGCTCGGGAAATACAGTAATATCTTACAACATGACCTTTACAGTCAGTAATGTCAAGGGCTTCTACCAGTCTGGGCAACTAAGGGAGGATTAGCAAAGAGTTGCAAGAAACATTGAGGCTCCAGAGAAGAGTGACCAAAAGGGGTCAGTATTTGTTAAGTTGAAAAACCAACTTGACAAATATAAACAGACAAGGATTTACGTTTGGAAATGCAGAGGATTTAGCACGAGCATCCTTTCCCTTGCCCAGCATGGTGAGGGACAGCATGCCCACGCTCGGCTTGTGTGACCCAGGGACTACCTTACAGAGGAGCCGATCGCCTGGTGAGACTGAGCCCACATCTGTCTCTAATATTTACATTTTTAATGCTTCCTAAAGAAAAGTCTTCCAACACAGCAGCTTGGACAACAGATGTGAGCTGAAGAGCCTGTCTGTACAAAGCAGTGGCCACTGATCTAAAACCAGATTGCTCTCAGATCAAAGTCCAGCCTGCTGACAATAGCATGGCATTTATGAGGAGCACAGAAGATATAGGGCTAAGTATAAGCCTCTGAAAACAGTCTCACAGGAAACAGAAGGTTTAGTGTCTGAAAAACTATTCCAGATATTATGAAGCTCACTGATTACAGGAATTCAGTGTTGATTTAGCTTTTTATTCTTTAATGCAGCCTTGTCTACCCAAGCTGCTGTGCAGATTTGACAATACTGCTAACCCCACATCAGAGGTACCTGCTGCTGCTGAAGGTCCCCCTTCCACCCCTCACTTTGTGCTTCTGCACTTCCCTGGCACTGCTATTGCTGCTTCTCTGATCTTGCTGTGAGCCATCCAGGAAGCTAAATCATCCACTGATTAACCCTGCCAACTTAGCTGGCCAGTAAGTCAGCTGGTGTTAGTGCCAGGCTAAAGGAAATTAGGGAGCCAGGGGCTCCTAATCAGCTTCATATGGTGTTAGCCTACCTGTAACTTCACATTCTTCCTTTGCTGGTGGATTACTTATCTGTATCACAGTGCACCCAGGCATTGCAGCCCCGCTTGGATCTGTGCTTTGAGGATGACTGTCTGTGGGATAAGAGAGGTGATGCTCTCTTGGCTTAGCATACATCAGCAAAATCATAGAGCATATGATAGTCTAGATAGATACATAGAGATAGTGATAGCATGGAGCAGCCTGCCCCCTCTCTAGCACTGCTGTGGGTAGCAGAACCGTTCCATGGCCATAGCAGTTTTGCATGATTAAAATTATAATTTAAACAGGAAACTATCATTTGAGCTGCTGAAATCATAAAATCACATCCCCAGCTCTGGCTGTTGTTGATTCAATTGCATTTCAGTTTCTGTCTTTATCAGCTATACAGTTTTATGTCTAAATACTGCTGAGATTTCTTGTAATTTGAGGACAGTGAAATGGAACAGCTAGATTTTCAGCTGTAGTTGATCAGAATATATTCATTAGAAGCATCATTTCTAAGTTTGACATTTCAGGAGGATAAGGTGCTAAATGGTAATCTTTGTATACAACTGAAAGCTTCAATTTGCAAATGAAATATTTGCTTGAAAATTGCACGTTTGCACAGATGCATTTGCTGTGAGTGCTGTGAGATTGTGTAATTAAGTGTTTTTACTTGGTCTTGGAAAAAAGTAATGATTTGTAGGTGTGCTGCTGGAGACTTTCCCTGTAATGTCTTTGAGGTGCTGCTTGTTCTGCATGCCAGCAAAATGTTTTAATTCTCCATTTGAGAGTTTTAAAGAGAGGCAGTTATTTTGAGACAAAGCTGAGGCAGAGATTTCCTGTGTTATGAATTAATAACCTTAGAAGTTCAAGCAAGAAAGTCTTTCACTGATCTGGCTAGCATGTGTTCATAAAGCTTCAAAACCCTGTTCGGATGGAGTCCTCTATCTAGCGTGGGATCGAAGCTGACCTCCGGCATTCTATGCCATTCTTAATGATGGTCTCTCCTTCATCTTTCCATTCCAAGGTCTGCTTTTGTCAGAAGATCAAAACTATGCTTAACTTTCAGCACATAGACAATCAAACTCAAATAAATGAGCTGCTGCCTTAGGTTTTGTGCATATGTAGGTGACTTGCTTAGCAGGATTCTTAGGTGGGTTTTGTTACTGGGAAGCAGACATGGAGCCGTGATGTAGTTACTACCACCATGGAGAGCACGTAGCTCAAGGGACACAGGCAGTTTAGTAACACCCACAGAAAACACAATAATTTTTTAGATTAACTTTTAAGGGGAAGATTTTGACTCCACTTTGGCTTTAAGTCCAGGCTGACAAGTTACAGCCAGTGGATACTTGCAGATTGTAGAGCTGTGCAGCAAAGCATTTGCATGAGCCCAACCATCTACTCGTGAGTAAGCAGACATGGCAAAGGGGAGCAATTTTGCTCTTGGAGTGGGGAACCACACACTAAGGAAACCTGGAATACTTCAGCTGTTTGTCATCTCCGTTTATTGTCACCATACCTGCCTCCCTTAAGCAAACATGGTAAATGTATATATACTGCCGCGATTAGGTGGGTAAATACAGGAGGCTGTCAAGCAATTTGGCCTCCAGGTCCTCAGTCTCTGGGTTTACTGACGTAGTATAACTTGCAAATTTTTATGTACAAAGTTGGCACTATTGATTTAAAAAATTAATATTTAATCACAAGCATACAACAAGGTCAAAAATCTTTGCTAAAGAATTAAATAGATTTTTCCTTGCTAGCACTTAAACACCAAGTAAATAAAAATTTAAGTGAAAACATTTGTAGCATGTGTGTACAGACTGCATTTAAAAATGTATGGGGCTCAGTACTGACTTAATTCTGATTCATCCATTGACCTTGTTATAAAACTCAATGCCCTTTTAAGAGGGAGAGTTGCAAATTGTGCTTCTGCATATTTATTTAGGAAGTTCAATCTTCTGGGTGTTCATACCCTAATTCCAGTGCTAAGTGCAATCACAACATTGATTTTTCTCACTAAACATAACCTACTTTACTCTGGGATGGAGGGATTTTTTTCTTTTTTAATGGGCTTTATATAATGGCATATGTGAAAACCACTCAACTTAATGCCCCATAGTGTAGTTAATTAACAAAATGGCATTGTAGCCATGGTCTTTCATCCTCTGGCAGTGTATTTTACCACTAACCTTGGCGATACAAAATGTCTGTCCTAATTAACAGGAGCCCAGGTATTGACTATGTCAACCTACATGGTGAAAGAGCAGTTCGCAGCTGCTGGCAAAGTTGTAATTCTGTTGAAAATCCAAACATGAGGAACCTCATCTTGACTGACATTGACATTTCAGAGCCCATTTCAAGGACCAGCTGAACAAAGTGCCTAAATGATCAGGTTTTACTTCTCTCCAGTTGCTAAATAACAGTATCCTAAAACACATCCAAACATCTCCTTACATAAGTACTACCAAAACCATACTGATGGATTTATAAAGACTTCAATCTTGGTGGTAGTGTTTCCTTATTACTGAAATGTTTATTTATTGTTCATTTATTTGAACTGTAATATGCAGGAAAACTTAACAGAACTTAAAGCTTTAATGAACCTTCAGTAATGGATTTGATTCTCTTTTTACTTTTTCTGTTTTCATTTGTAAGTAATTCAGTTGAAGGCATTACAGAGGCATCAGGTTTGTGCTGGTTTTACTGGAACAAGACAGTAATCTGTGAAGCTCCATGATGTTTCCTGTTACAAATGAGAGAATTAAGGACTTACACTTTTATACTGAGAAAAAAATGTTTTCTTTTTCAGTGCTTTTTACTAATTGTGTTTTGTCTCGCTGTTGGAAAACTGTAACAAGGAGACAAATACTCCCAATCATTCATGCCTATATTTTTAAAGTGCTTTAGTGTCTAAAGATGCAGAAAGACTTTTTTTACAAGGAACTTAGGTGCTGAGTTCTTGTGAATGTCGAGAAGATCTCGACATCTAACTAGATGACGATACCTGCTCAATAACTAACATTTTGTGTTGCATAAGTACTTTAAAAAATACGATTTTTCACCATGCTTTAAGCTTTTTTGTTACGGTGAAGCCAGTTCCTGCTAGGTAGAGACCATGATGACGACTCTGGCAGTATGAAGTTAAGCAGCCCTTTGCCATCACCATCCAATGCTGAGGTCAAGCTACTCACAGAGCCATGTGCTGCTGCCTGTCATCCTGCTTCTCCATACTCATCATCCTGTGTGACTGGTGGGGTGGTGGAATTTTGTCCCTCAGCATCTTTTGAAGAGAAAAGCTGTAGAAGTATCTCTATTTCTTATTCTTGATACACTGTAATAGACTGAAGATCAGCAGTTAAGCCTTCTGCACCCAAATAACTTTTTTGCTGGAAGTTCTTTATACAAATGCTCTTTAATTAAGCCAGTTCTCTGTAATTAACCCTCCATTCAGTTATTGCTGATGTCACAGCAGTATTAGCATCACTAGATAGACAGTTAACTTTTCCACAGGACTTAACAACTAACAGTGGCAGAAATTTGCATCCTGTACAAACATCTCTGAGTTACAAAGTCTCGTCTTAACCAACAGCTGTATTCTCTCCAGGCTGGAGATTTCAAATGGAAATTGCCTTCAGAATTCCCAGAGGGAATTGCCAGGCAGAAGAGCCACAGCCTATTCACTGATATCCAGAAGGGTATCGTATGGGATAAAAATGGGTTATTTAAAAAGCTGCAGTGAACTATTCCTCTGTGCAGTGATAAAGCACAAGTTTGCCTTGATACAGATGAACAGAACCTTCCTGAGTCTTTTGTGTTGGGACAGTCTTCTCTTTGGAGAAAAAACTTACTGCCAGAATAGAGAAAAGAATCTTGAGTCAGAAGATCACGGTCCTGAATGGCTCTCTTGTAAACCTTTTCCAACTGCTGTTTCCAACAGGGCAAAGGTGAAGAAAGGTGTAAACATTCTCAGTGCAAAGACAAGTGACCCCCGGCAGTGGGACGTGAAACAAGAGGTGGGGAATGGTGGAAAGCATTCGACCACAACAGTTATTTGTCAAAGGATAGCACCAAGTTCAAGGAACAGGTATGAAACCTCATATTCTCGGCACATTAAGCTCATTTATATCCATGATATCATTCATTGCTTGAAAGACTTAGGGCTCATATTACCACTACTCATAGCCATTAAAGCTGTAGCCTGGAAATCTGGAGACACTAACGTTAACTACGGTACCATCTGCTGATCTATAACAGGGCATCTCAGTTTCCAGGTAATAAAATTCATCAGTTTAAATTAAAAAATGAATAGAATAGGCCTCCATTGGAAAAGGGGGACTGGGGGAGTGTCATTTTGGCAGGAATATGAATATCCTTAATTTTAAAGGCTTCTCTTGAACATAATTTTTTGGCTTGATAGTTTTGACCTTGTTTCTCTGCACATATCACAACGTCTGTGGTTGGTTCATCAGGCAAGCAAGGAATTCTTCCACAGTGAACCACTCCACCTTTCAAGCATTGGTACAGGATAATTCAAACCTTTCAGTATCTAGTGTCTTATATGTAACACAGAAGAATCCCCTTTTGCAAACAGTTGCTTCTTCCAGAAATGGAGGTTCCTTTGCTAAGCCATATGCTGGTAACTGTCAGAGGCAAAGCAGTGCATTCCAGGGAGCACTGGTATGAACTGGCCTCCCAATGCCTGCTTTCCTGTTTCATATGTTTTACTGCAACTTGGTCTGGTTCTTCACAGACATATAAGCAGTGCTTTTTCAGTAAGTATTGTCTTCCACAGCACATAGTAAAGTCGTATATTGCTGCTTTCAGTGGAAATTGTGTTGCTCTTGCTGGGTATCATCTTAACAAATTCTCACACCACTGCTCTACGTTAGTCCACACAGAGTGTTTTCATTGCACAGATCTGACCAGTGCTTCCCTTATTATAGCCTCTCACCTGGGCTCATTGAAGAGTATCCTAAAATTGTTGGTGGATGCTGGGTTGGTTATTGCTTTCCCATTCAGTTGGTTTGTACTATCTTCAGGCATAGAAAACCTGAGCAGATTTTAACATTTGTATTCTGTGCCCAGTCAGAGTGCCTGGGAAATGTTAGACTCCTGTAAAGTACAGAGATTTCTCCTGTCATGAGCAGCTCACTGATTCAATGTATTTACACTTGATATCATTGCAGTGAGTGAGATTTTCAGTGGAGAATTTGGGGTGAGTGTGTATCGGTTTCAAGTGGAAAGGTTTTGGTAGCAGGGGGTGTGGGGTTGAGATGGCTACAGGGGCAGCTTCTCAAGAGGCTGCTAGAAGCTTCCTCCATGTCTGATAGAGGCAATGCCAACCTGCTCCAGGACGGACTCGACACTGACCAAGGCTTGAGCCCATCAGTGATGGTGGCAGTGCCTCTGGAATAAGATATTTAAGAAGGAAGAGGGGAAATTCAGGTAGGGAGGAGATTGAGAATACGTGAGAGGAACAACGCTGCAGACACCAAGGTCAGTGAAGGAGGTGCTTCAGGCGCTGGAGCAGAGATTCCCCTGCAACCCGTGGTGCAGACTATGGGTGAGGTAGGCTGTGCCTCTGCAGCCCGTGGAGGTCCATGGTGGAGCAGGTATCCACCTGCAGCCCAGGGAGGACCCCATGCCAGAGCAAGGGATGCCCAAAGGAGGCTGTGACACCATGGGAAGGCCATGCTGGAGGAAGCTTCTGGCACCTGTGGGCCTGTGGAGACAGGAGCCCACGCTGGAGCAGGTTTGCTGCAGGGCTTGTGAACCTGCAGGGGATCCTCACTAGAGCAGTCTGTTCCTGAAGGACTGCACCCTGTGGGAATGGAAAGGAAAAACATATTGTTTGAACCTGCCAAAAGTAAAACATAGAACAGTTTGAAAGGGAGGACGTAGCTTTAGAACAGCATGTAACTCGTGTGTATTTGCAACTGCAGAACTGTAATAGTCAGGTTATCAAACCCCAAATTAAATCTTCTCAATCAAATTTGCATAAAGTCTAATTAACCCATAAAAATATTTTTAGTACTAATTACAGAAATAAAAGTCAATGTTTCAATGCTTCTTTCATTTGTGTATGTAAATAGTTTCTGTCTTCTGAAAGCATGACGAACCTAGGCTTGAGTGAAACATTTGTGTACAAGGAAGAGCTGGAGAGGGAAACCTGGGCATGTGTGTACTGAGATCCCAGTGGGAAAGCATAGATGTTGTGGGCATACTGTTACTGAGATTCTAAGTGTCACTTGGAGCCCTATGGGCAGAGCACAAATATTCTATTAAGCTAATTTAATTTGGTTGAGAATGCAGGTCCCTGATGGGATCTTTCTGTGCTGCCACCAGCTTTTGCAGGCTGGTTTAGCAGTGCAGTTCATGTGGGTGATGTGCAGTTCTGTAGCAAGGTCAGCGTAGATGTGAGGTACTGCTCTGGAGTTCCAGCATCAACACGGGCTAATCTGCTGCAGCAAACTCAGCCAACTCATAAATATCTTGGCTAATTTAAGCAGAAGGGGGTGTTTTCCACTGTCTGTGCAAAGGAGCTTCTGAAAATCAAGTAAATGAAAGTTTGTAGTTCTTGCATGCTGTATGAACATTCACACGGCTTGTTAAGATGATGATGGTGTGTTATTTTTCTTTACATGAAACACGGGCTAATCTGCTGCAGCAAACTCAGCCAACTCATAAATATCTTGGCTAATTTAAGCAGAAGGGGGTGTTTTCCACTGTCTGTGCAAAGGAGCTTCTGAAAATCAAGTAAATGAAAGTTTGTAGTTCTTGCATGCTGTATGAACATTCACACGGCTTGTTAAGATGATGATGGTGTGTTATTTTTCTTTACATGA
>NW_009926933.1:134205-154053 GCF_000696875.1 Nestor notabilis | reverse complement strand
AGCAGGAAAGGAGAATGAAAAATCTTCTATAGCTGTGCCCTGTTCTTCTGTTGCAACCAACAGGAGTAATTTGGCTCTCTCTTTGAATTGTCACAGGTCCCCAGCTGGTTGTGGAGTAAGTCAGGATATTACTTAAATTCATAATAGATTCTCAGTGTATTGGAGTGCTGCCTCCTGCAAAGTATTTTGTGGTAGCCAGATAAAACAGCATCCAGGATTCATTCTGGTCATAATGGGGAGAGTGACCTGTGGAGCTGTTAAGCACATGAACAGGAAATTCTGGCCTTTCTCTTTGTGCTCTTATTTACTTGGGAATCTCCCTGATGTACTATGGGGAACCATTGCATTTTCCCCTTCATATCCTAGAAACAAATGCCCATACTCAAAAATTCTCTTTCTTTGCCTAGTTGCTTTTCTTTTCTTGCGTATTTCTACTCTTAGTAGTCTATGGATATAATTACATTGTAAGCACTTTGAAACAAGCAGTTTATATCTGAATGTCACACGACTTAGCATCTAATATGCCTTTCACATTATTTAAACAATAAAATCCAAGGAACATATTTTAGATACATCACATCAATAACTGTTGAGCATTACATTTTGAGAATTTAAGTGTAACTTCTTTTTCTTTTGAATTTGTGCTGCTAAAGCCAGAGCCATAGCTTCTGAACTTAGATTTATTCAAAAAGTCTTTACCACTATAGCAGGGAACTAAACACAGCTGGAAATCAGCAATGTTTGTGTGCCTCATAATGCAATTTGTGCTGAGATTCAAGTAGCTATTGATGAGGATAACAACAGTGTTGATTAGTGAAAACAAGTCTCGGACTACTGCTTGGTCACTTGTTTTCCCTTGTTGTTTCTCATTTCTGGGGGAAAGCTGGTAGGTGTGGAATGTGTCCTCAGGGTAGATCAAGAGATATTTTCAGTTATTACTATACTCATTCCCATTCCTAGTATAGCCTCTGTTTGGTTCCAGCCTAAGGCTTATGTGGTTGATTTATGATGTACCACATCTTCCCTGAGAACAGCTTTGGTGAAAGGGCTCCTATTTGCTGTGTAGTTTATTCTGGATTGCCACCACAGGGTATAGGAGCTGTTCCAACACAGAGTAAGGGTTATTTTTAACCAAAGTAATTTTCATTGTCTTTTTTAATAGCATACCTCCACCAGCTGGTATGCTGTCAGCTGTGGGGATGAGAAAGACACATGATGAGTAGGAGCAAGGAGGGTTAGAATCAGGCTGGTTTCTCTGCCAAAGCCAGAGCATCCTGTAACTGCGGTGTCAAGAACTAAGAAACAGCAACTGAAGCTAATCTAGGCCTAACTCCCCTTGTTCCTTCAGACCTGGAATTGCACTGGAACAAGCTGCCTTCAGTCTTTTCCTAGGCTGACATTTCTGCCCGTCGATGTTGTACTTTGTTTGCGGAGGAATGGAGTCACCCTGTTGCTTTTGATTCCTGTCAGCCGGGTAGAGAAATGGAGTGTGGGAGAGCAAAGAAGCATTTAGAAAAACTGACATAATGGAAAACTGCTGTGATGTAGCACTTTATCCTCTTGGTCTTGAACCTTTCGAGAGGCCCATGTGCTTACAGCTTTCCAGCCATCTGTCTGATAAAGAGACAGACTGGGGAAGAGTGCTTCCCGATGTTATGCTTATGTATCAGACTGTGTCACAATCACTTATTCCCCCTCACCACACGCACACACATTTTTGGGGTTGTTCTTCTGTTGTCTTTTTTTTTCTTAACACTGTCTGAGTATCATTGCATTCGCATGGAGACAGCTAATGATCTTACCACGTTGTGTTTCGTATCATCGGGGCATGGAGAAAAGCAACGAAGCTGTTACAATTCCGTGCAGGTCCCTCCTCTGTCTGGCAGCACCATATGCTGCCAAGGGATGTCAGTGAAGTGAATTCTCTTGTGATTGAAAAATAAGAGTAAAGCATATGCGTACAACAGGCTCAGACTTGAGAAACTATAAGCTGTACAGTGTGTGTGGCTGGCTATACCTGGAGACAGTCAGTCTGTGCCCAGTATATGAACACAGAGAAGAGTATTCACACATTATGAGCAGGGTAGATGTTATTAATTCTCTAGCATCTGGGTCATCTTTCCCTGGCACAGCAGAGTGGCAGTGTTGCCTGCTGACCTCAGAACCTTCCAGTCTGAGCAGAAGACAGGATTTTCACAAGGACTCAGAGGTTTGGTGCTGGTTTACAGCCAGCTGTACATGAGCCAGCTTGTGCCCAAGACAAGAAGGCCAATGGCATCCTGGCCTGTGTCAGCAATAGCATAGCCAGCAGGGCCAGCACAGTGATCATCCATTCCCCTGTACTGGGCACTGGTGAGGCCACACCTCAAATCCTGTGTCCAGTGGTGGGCTCCTCACTACAAGAGAGATAATGTGGTGCTGGAGCGGGTCAAGAGAAGGGCAACAAAGCTGGTGAAGGGTCTGGAGCACAAGTCTTAATGTGGAATGGCTGAGGGTTGTTACCCCAGACTACTGGGGAAGAGAAGGCTCAGGTGGGACCTTACAGCTCTCTACAAGAGAGTGTAGTGAGGTGCGGTCGGTCTCTTCTCTAAATAACAAGCAGTGGCACAAGAGGAAATGGCCTCAAGTTGCACCAGGGGAGGTTTAGACTGGTATTAGGGAAAAAATCTTCACAGAAGGAGTTGTCAAGCTTTGGAACAAGCTGCCCAGGGAAGTCACCATCCCTGTAGGTATTTAAGAGACATGTAGATGTGGCACTTGGGGCCACGGTTTAGTGGTGGTCTTGGCAGTGCTGGGTTAACAGTTGGACTCAATGATCTTAAAGGTCTTTCCCAACCTAAGCAACTCTATCATTATGGCTTCCTGAGTATTTTGTTTTAAGCATCATGTGTATTTTGGCGCAAATTAGTTGCAGTCTTTTAGTTTGCTGGCAAATTACCAGCACAACCCCCAGAGCTTCCAAGGTGAGTCATTCTTGTGATGTGCATCTGTCTGCTTAAAATGACACATGGGAATGTATGCATGCAGCTGTCAGGAACAGTATCAGGAGTAATATAGCTAAGCCTGTACCTACAGCTTTAAAGATCCTTTTCTTCCACCTTTTCTTTTCTGATTTCCCAAATAATTTATCTCTGCCTGCTGTCTGCATTTTAAGATTTCGCTGTATGTTGGGATGCCTGTTTCAGGTCAAATTAGGGCACGGATGTCTCCAGCGTAGGGTGTAAGTGCCAAAGACACACTGGACATCTGCACATATGGTGGAGGATCAGCCAGCTGTGCCTTGTAACAATATCTTTTCTAGGGCACAGAAGACTAGGGTTAGAAGGTTGCTTCCCAAAGGAGCCTTTCATATGGCTCCTCTCTTGCTGCTTTGAATGTCAGGAGTGTTTATTAAAGCCCCGAGCTGGGAAGGGAGGAAGGGTGAAGAATGTCTCTCGTGTCTCTCTCAGGAGTAGGCTGCCTGCAGGAAGGAGGCGGATGCTCCGTTGCCGTTGTCTCACTCGCTCTGTCTGCAGCAGTGTCTGAGCAAGTGTCTGCATAAACTGTCTTGACAGGGAATATTTGTTTCTTACACCTTAATGTCTTACCGGGTACTTGTGGGAGCAGGGCAGCTTGTTGAACCTTGTGAATCCTGAGTGGTTTCGACTTAATGGGCAGCCCTCACTTGCATTAAGGAAAAGCAAATTCCACGGGAGCCCTCATGGACAAGGACTCTCACTGAGCCTGAAGGACCCTTTCTTTTCAATACTTTCAGTAATGCAAGTTCAGAAAGATCAAATTTGAGATAACTGTAGCAATTGTCATGGCAACAACGTATGTCTGTCTAGTTTTCATCTAGCATCTACCATGGCAAGGCCCTGATCCATAACTATAGCGTTAGCCCTGCTATAATCCAGCAACATTATTATCAGTCAATTCTTTCAATAGAAACTTGTGGTTAAGTTGTCATCAGCATAAATACCTGCTTTCTAGCAGATAAAGGCTGAGTCAGAAAGCCAGCAGGGTCTGCATAAGCGTTGTGGAAGATACTAAATGGAAAGTAGTTTCTTTCTTATCAGGTATGTTGCAACATTCTCTCTTCTGTTTGAAATTCAAAGCAAGATATTATAATCTAAGACGAGGTTTTGAAAGCATCTTGTTAGGCACTACTGAAGTGAATTTTCATGTTGAATTTCAACAGAACCAGCAGTGCTAGACTCGGTCCTGACCATTCAAAAAATACTACATTAGTCTTTATAGATAACATAATGTAGTATTAGCCAAGGTGTAAGGCATTCCCGTGGGTTTTCTCTCCAAGAAAAGAAATTAATTAACAGAGATAACAAAATGCATGAAACAAGATCTACCCATGATCTCTACAGAGGTTCCAGCCCAGTTGCAATAAATTAATTCGTTATACGTTTTGTCTACTTTGGAGTTCCTGGGTCTATTGGGAAGCAGAAGGGGTGAAGCACCAAGAGAAAGGTCATTCGTTACGTATTTCTTGCCCAGATGAAAGCATCAAATATGTTTGCTTAGCAAATCTGTATAGTTTGGAAAAGCTTTCTACATGCTTATCAAAACCAAATGCAGAAGGCTTAGCCAATGCATGCAGCAACCCAGCCTTGCTGAGAACGCTGTTGTCGGCGCCTTCCCTGCTTTCCAGTCAGGTTGGATATATTGTTTTATTTCATTAGTCTCTAAATAGAGCAGAGCCCCACACATTAAATACAGTATGATGTGCAATTGTAGAGTAATGGGACAATAGCTTTATATCCATTCCACGTTGATAGACAGGTTCAATAATAACTAATTCCTGATGTCCAGGATGAGATTGGTTTTAGTATCTGACAGAGTAATCATTTCTCAGAGTGTGACTAGGAAACATACAGTCTCCTGGTGAGCCTTTTACTTATGTCTGAGCACATGTTCTGCAAAGGTCGTGGAATATGCAGTGCAAAAGGCTTCTGTCCCACTGCGTTCTTGCCTCTTGCACACAGCAATCACTATTGCTTTCCATGTTAATAAGCTGTAGTTCATAGTGAAGCTACCCATGAAAATCTCCTTCTGGTGCAGCACATTCACTGACTGACATGTCTGTTAACTTCCTTCTCTTTGTGCTTTAAATCATGAGTTCTAATTTAGGGTGAGGTCAGCTCTTTATCTGAGACAGTTGGCATGGTTTGGACGTTTTAGCAGCTATTGTAATGTAGCTTTCCTTGCGATTTGGAGGCAGTGGAAGATAAGAGACAAAAGATGCAGAACTGGGGAGGAGGAATTTGTGTGTGTGTATTTTTTTCTCACACTGTCTTTGAAGCAGAAATATCTGCTGAAAGCCATAAACAGCTGAGTTCAGCAATACCACATCATGCTGCCAAGCAACTCTGCTTTCCTCTGTAACTTTCACAGCAGAGGAAATAAATCAGTCAGGCAATAAAGAATGAAGAAAATTTAGGAAAAAGTGCCAAAAGCCAAACCTTTCTAGAATAAAGTGAATAATAACTTTGTTAGTATTCGGCAGAGCAAATTGAAATATGTTTCTTACACACCTAAGCCCTCTGTACGATTGCTGCTTGAGGAATTTCATGATAACAAAACCCCTTTGAACTCAAGATGCTTAAAACTGGTCAGGAAAGACCTCCAGAAAATAGGCTACAATCTCATAAAGAGAATTAGATGATTTTAAACATTTTTTCAGCCTCATGCCTCTGTCAGATCAGTAGCAGGTAACCCACTGACAGTGGTGAAGTATGACTGTTTATCTGAAATGTAAAGACATTTCCTTAGGCAAAGCACAATGTATTAGGCAGGTGAACCATCATTTCTGCACTGGCTTACCGAGATTCACCTTTCCGCTCAAAGTTACTTTAGTTCGATGTGTTACTGCTTATTTAAAGTACAGATAAAAGTCTTCTTTATTTCTTTCTTGGTATATAGTAAGGGTGACTATGAAACAGGTGAAAAATTATTATACAGATGCTATGTCTTTGTAGTAAGTCTTACGAGTTAAGGGTGGTGAGAAAACCAGCAGACCTTGGTAACTGCTGACTTGGAGGATTTTACAGCGTGGTGGTGGTACTGTGGGCTCCTGCTCCCTGCTTGTAGCAGAGCTCTCCCCCATCATCACTCCTGGCTGTCACTTTGGTTCAGATTGTTAAATCCTATTCCCAGTTGACCTGTGTATGTGATGAAATAAATGATGTCACTTGTATACCTGCAGTGAGGGATGGATAAACACTGTTCTCCTGTGGCCTTTTTCATTTAGAGACCACATTGTCTGTCTTTTATTGTTGTACCTCCCACCAGGCCTAACTAATAGAAAGGCAGAACTTGGGTGGGTTTTACACACTGCATTTTTTTTTTCTCTTTTTTTAAAATTCATGAGTTTAAATGCATTTCATTAGCCTCTGCCATTACATCCATTGCATATCCTCCAATTGGAGATAGTTGTAAAAAAAATAATGTTATAAGCACATTAAAATTAGCACTTAAAAATCACTTAGATGATTGATATAGTGTTTATAGAAGGAGTTGAGCATTCATAAACACTTGACTGACCTGTCTCATTAGCACCATTTTTGCACTGGTTTAGCTCCACTGAATTGAATCAAATTAATCTACTGATTCTCACTTTCGTAATTTAAACCAGGATCGAGCCTTACACAATCAGATGTTTGTTTAAATTCAGTCATAGTATCCAGTTCTGTGATTACCAATATATTGGTTTGAATAGCAAACCTCATCTGTCAGGTGGTGTTAGTGCATCCCTCCAGGTGTGTTTGTGTCTTTGAGACACATCTCAGGCTCAGGAAACCTTGCTCTTCCTCAGTTACCTTCTTAGAGAAATGTTTGCTGCAGTAGCTGGACTGCTTTATCTGGTTAGTTCCATGTCTCTGCCTGAAAATAGTTGAATGGATCCATTTCCTGGTGTGAAACATGTTTTAAACTTGTGCAGGCTGATATGGAGATAATAGTAATTTGCTGTATAGCTACTAATAGGCCGCGTTACCAGTGCTCCAGACTGAATGAAGCAGCATCATTATTGTTCTGCAAACACCGCACAGCACATGAGTGAGCGCTGTCATCAATCACAACAGTTTATGTAATTCAAGCTGGACATGACATAACTCAGCAAAACCATGGACTCCTCACATCCTGTTTTGATGGATTCCATTCAATTCCCTCTGCACATTTTGCATAGGAGGTAGAGATAATATTGCTTTTTTACAAGCTTAGAAAGTAAAAATCTTTGCCTGTTACACGCAAAGCAACTCCTGTAGTCTGAAAAACAACCTTGTATCAGAGATCATTGCGGTTCTCCACATGTAACTGCATGAGAATGAGTAGTTACTCTGTTGGTTTCTATAAGTCATCATTTGCAAGTCATAATTTTATCTACAATTCAGGCTGCAGGGAGACCTCTGGTATTTCACATTCCAGGGATGAAGGAAGATCTTGGGTTTTTCTGCTATCACTTCATGGTGAGTATCATCAAAAGCTGACATTTTAAAAGGCAACTTTTTTTTTCAGAGCTGTGCAGCCACAGTCCCTTAAGTGTAGGATTTGTCTTGTCATGTCAAGCGCTTGTACAAGTCACCTGGTTTGAGCTGGGTTTTGTTACATCAATTTGTGGGTCAGAGGGGACATAGGAAGTGTTTGAGGGATCCTGTGTATTTCCTGGCAGTTGAACAAGGCAGAGGTGAGCTGCTCTTTTGAAAGGTCTGTGAGATCTCAAAGGCAGTGGTTATACCCCATGAAATCCTGGCTAAATAAGAGCCCTGAGGTTCCGTTCCTATGATCAGACGATATCAGACAATTAAAATCTGTAAGCATATTCTTTTCTAACACTTCCAAAATTAAGAATGAAAAATGAAACAGGAGCAGCAGTATTATACAAAAGTTACCAATGTTTTTTCAATGTACTTTTTCCTTAAACAAGGAAATTAATTACGTTTTCCTGGAAAAATCTATGATGTGACCTTATTTCTTTGAAGGGTCAGAATGAGGGGAGTTAAGGACTGGTATAAATCAGTGCCAATCTGCTGAAACAATGTACACCAGTTTGTCCCACTGTCATTCACGAAGTGCCTACAACTTTCCTGTTACTACTTTACCAACACGTTAATAGTTTCATGGGGAAGTAAGTTTGTTAAAGAAAACTGGTATGCTTATTGTAAAGAGCTTTAGGATAAATCAATGCTGAATTCCTGATTGCTTGCCAGGAACTTCTGTTCCAGTTAAATCTCCAGGGAAGAAAACTTAGCTTCATGGAAGTAAATGGCAAAATTTCACCCCAGGTTTACTCTTCTCTTCTTCCTTCTCTTGGACATACAGCTCAGAAAACTAGGTAATCTCTTTCCTGTTCAAGGCTGCAAACAACAGGTGACACGCTCCCCTTCCATATGTATACCTGCATACATGATGGTAATTACTACCAAAGGAGTTTGAAGTAGCATCCCATTGATTTTTGGTTTCCGTGTTGTAAATTAATGGACTGAGCATGCACTCTTTGTAATCACACTGCTAGAAATTCAATAGTGACTCTGCCAGAGTACTTGAGTAACCTCACCGCTGGTTTCATTCTGATTTCAACTGTTTCTAATGGGACTGGCATATTTAGCAGTGCCATCCGATGGCTTGAAAGCAAGGTGCCCTGTCATCCAGAGTGTTACTGATAAACCAGCCAACAAGAATTTCAATATTTGTATCTGTTCTCTTACCCAAAATAGTTTTATTCTGTATGGCAATGTTCATTGGAATGTATGGAGCAGATAAATGTCTGATCTGCCTGAAATAATCCATTATAACTTCAAGATTTCAACCAAATCAGAGCTCAGCAAATACCATGGACAATCCTCAAAGGAATACAGTCTCTCTGGTTAGTTTATCAATTGTTCAATAGGTTTAGAGGGTTTAATTGTATTTGTTTATCATTTCTTACAGTGTTTTTGTCATCTCTGGACAAGTGTGATAGGAAGATGAGGCTCTCCACTTGGAGATGCTATTTGTCAGTTTTTATCTTGAGAAATGTTCATGAATGTCATGAGACTGACTGGGAAGGAGTATTTAAAAACATAACTCACTCGTTGCTGCCTATCTGTTTGCTATCTATACGTGCATAGTTCCACAGTTTAGTTTTACCTGCTGTGATTTCCTCCCAACAAGCTACTAAACTCCTATGCATTACAGATGAACTCTGTTTAAATGCATAGTAAATACAAGCTATTCCCAGCAGTACTCTTATTTAGAAAAGTTAACCTAGAAATGTCATGGTAAGTGTAGGGGACTTGATGACTAAGAATTGGCTGGAAACTCAGCTTTTCCTAACGTTACTTGCAAAAGCATCCGAGAAGGGGATTGTTGCCATGTTCTGTTAATCAAAGCTCTGTTAATTATTTTGACAGGCAGCCTCTCCTGCTCTTTTGAGTATTCCTGGGGCTGGTAAAACTGCGGAGGTGAGATGCAGCACATAGTCATCAAACATCATACAATTGCCACATCCTTCAGTGATACAAATTAGGAGAGATTTGTTGTGGTTCACTGTGGATCACATAAATTCACCATGTGGGTTTATTTAAAAAGTAAAATCAGAAGATACCCAGAGTCACAGAACAGGCTTTCACTCAGAGCAGAACCCAGGACATGCGAGGGCAGTGGTTTTTACAGATCCTGCTAAGCATGTTGTGAATAAATAGGCTCTGGCTTTGTAAATGGTTTTAAAAGTGTGAACTCTTCACCATTAACCACTCCCAGAGGAATACTGATTTCACTGGCTTTGCTTTGAGTGCAACACTTCAGCAATGGGTTTTGAAAAGATGTGTCTATAATTGGCAATGGGAGTTAATACTTTAATGTCAGGACAGAAAGAAATAACTACGTTTTGAATTTGGAGCCTGATTCAGCATTCAGTGAAGTTTGGAGAAGATTGTCCATTAGTTTTGAATTCTGCTCTTGATGAACAACTTTAGAACAGCTTGTACTGTTCTAAAATGTGTTTAAGAGTACAACTGCTAATGATGCACACCACTGAGGACAAGTTATTGCTGCCTAAAGGACAGAAGATGAAGAAAATAGCAACTCTCAGTTGTTTTCTTCAGCTTTCCCCACCCAAGTCCTTTTAGACATCTGCACTGAGTTCTTTCACAGTATTAATCAATTCTTAGTTTGGAATTATGGATCCTGGAAGAGGGGAAGAGTTTCTATTGGTTTCCCCTCATGTAAGTAATATGCCAGTATGCCATTCACATTAGAAGCTTTAATATTTTTGTATTTGAATATATATATTTATTATTTGTATTTGCAAGGCTTATAATGTCAGCTTGTCATCATGCCAGTGATCTATTTGCTCCTTTGCCAAGTTCTCAAGTAATTCCCGAGCTTGCTAGAAAGGATATTCCTCTTTTCTACAGTTCTGCAAATTTAGCTGTGGATTGAATTAAAATCAGGTATCCAGTTGTACCCTCAGTGTGCACCAAGGAGCCACTGGCAGCAGCTCCTGTGGGGAGATCATTAGCCAGCTATGGGAGCCCAGTGTTTTATTCCTTTCCTCTAGGACCATCTGAACCCACGTGGTCCTCCTCCTAAGAAAGCACACACAGCTTTTGCCAGGGTCTCATGAGCAAGATGAGATAACTGGCTGGAGCACATTATAGGCTTCTTCTAGCCTGTGGCCTGGCTCACTCCACACAAAACTTGGGTACAAAAGAAGGAAAGATTTTCCCTTGGGTCATACACTTTGACCCAAGTGGAGCAAGGATGCATCATGGACATGCACAGACATGTGAGCAAGACAGTGTTTCCAGGTCTCACAGTTTGGCCGTGGGTGGACAGATGCTTTAACTACCAAAGTGTAGTAAATAATTTGTATTCAACAATATCTATCATATGTTCTGTGGTTCCAGTTTTGAGTTCCCCAGAGAAAACACTTATTTTCAGTGACAGTCAAGATTAAAAGCCTACTTTATTTGTAGCAAACAGTTGACTGAAGTATTTGTCAGGCTCCATTATAGCTGTTCCTGCATTTTGTAAAATTATTCACATATATACAAGCATGAGTTCATTTTGCCAGGAAGCAACACCATTAATCCTGCTTACTTTCAAGCCACGTCTTTGTGGGCTGTGGTGGGTGACATAACTGTTCAGATTGCTCAGATTGTTGGAGACTTCATCCCTTTGTAACGTTAATGACTGCTGAATAGCTCAGTCCTGCATGAGAAATTGTTCTTATATTTAAGAATATTTTTCTTATCTTATATTTTTCTTATCTTTCCCAACATTTCTATTTAATTTCTTGTGTTCCTGGTTTTATTATATACTGAATACTTTTTCTAATAAATCCTCTCATTAAGGGGATTTGGTTTCTAAAGAGTTAATTGCTGCATACTATTTTACTCATGAGCCAATTGAATAAGATAATTTGCTGTTTCCTGAGTAATGTCAAAGAGCATACAGAAAGATCTTTTGTTCCAAAAAAGATGCTAAAGAGGGTTCAAGGGTTCCTTTCTATGCAAATTGAAAGCTTTACCCCACGAGATTTAGGAATGCTGCTATTTAAACATCTATACATATATTTAGTCAGTAATGTTTATTAGAACTATTCCAGATATCCCTGAAGACAGAGTCGGGAAAGTCCATAACCCTTTTATTTAGTTGTATGGTTGCTGCCAGGTTTTCATCTTATGCAGGGGAAGAGATGGGATTTTCCTAGGCACTGAAGTGCTGAGGTCCTTGCCTCTAAAGTTCAAGAGCTACCAGCTACCAATAGTAGTCGCCAGCTTGTTTCTGTAGGACCCCAGCCTGGTATGTGCTTCGTTAGGGAACACCTCCTCTTCCCAACAACACAGCTCCCTCATTTCACATGTACAAAGCAGAACTGTGCTGCTTGTGGACACCTTTTTGGTGGGTAAGTGCTATCTGTTTTCTTATGGGAGTCTAACATCCAAAATTCTCATGTGTGGAAACACCTATGTGAGAGAAGATGGGCATGAATGATTATGAGGTATCAAAGACCAGGAACAGACAGCTCTGAAACACTCCCCCATGGAGCTTACAGGAAACTTGCTTGCAGTCTGTCTGCATTACTTCTCACTGTGCAAAACATGCACTGAACTAGGAGTTCGGAGCTTGGGTCTTCATATCCCAAGACTTTCCACAGTTCAGAGCCTGAGCTGCTCTACAGAGTAGCACTTGTCCTGGGTTCAGCTATAGCAGTCATTTTTTCTCCTTCTTAGTAGCTGGTGCAGGGCTGTGTTTTTGACTTTCAGCCTGGGAACAACTCTGATAACACCGATGGTTTTAGTTGTTGCTCAGTAATGTTCACTCTGACCAAGGACTTTCTCAGTCTCATGCTCTGCCAGGGAGGAGGGGAAGCCGGGAGGAAGCAGAGACAGGACAACTGACCCAAACTGGCCAAAGGGCTATTCCATACCACAGCACGTCATGCCCAGTATAGAAACTGGGGGGAGTTACCCGGAAGGCCCAGATCGCTGCTCGGGTCGGGCTGGGTATCGGTCGGCGGGTGGTGAGCGGTTGTGTCCTCTCCCCTTGTTATTCCTCTTATCATTATTATTGGTAGCAGCAGTGGTTTGTATTATACCTTAGTTACTGGAGAGCTGTTATCTCAACTCGTGGGAGTTACATTCTTTCGATTCTTCTCACCATCCCTCCGGGAGCGGGGGGAGGAGGGAAGAGGTGGGGCAGTGAGTGAGCGGCTGCGTGGTTCCAAGTTGTCGGCTGGGCTTGAACCACGACACACTGAACTGTGCCCTAAGTCACCAGCCTCTCTCTACCTCAGCTCAGCAGTGAGGACTGAAGATAAAAAACAAAGAATGAGGGGCTAAATAGCTGGGTCACCAAGTGGTCAGCCTTGGCGGACTGAAGGGAGGAGGACTCTGTAACTGTGAGTAGGATAGAGTGAAAAGGTGTTCGCCCAGACCAAATCTCTCCTGACCCTTTTAAAGTTTTCTGTCTCTCATTAAAATCAAGATCATGTGAGCATTTCAACTTCTGTTTTCCACGTCTCTCTATTACTCTTTCTGAAATCCTAATGCTTCTGACTCCAATACCCAAAACCTCTCAATTATTGTCACGCTCTGAGTAGCTTAATGACAATAATGCTCTGTAGGGACTAAGACAGTGCATGGAAGTGATTATTAGATGCAGAAAAAATATGCCAAAAGACATTGTCTCTTTGCTAACTAGATGTAATTTCAATTTTAGACGAAGGTATTGAAATTACTACTCCTGGAAGTGAATCCAAAACTGTTTTTTTTAAGGGAAGTCGCATTTCTCCATGGGTCTAATACCCCATATACCATAAGGTTCTTTGTACTGAAAATCAGCATAGTGCTAAGTAAAGAATAAAGATGTAAGTTATTAAAAAAAGATATATACTTTAAATATATAACTTTAAAGTTTAGAGTATAACATTTATGGTGTTGGCTTCCTTCTGTGCATTCCTACCCACGAGTCTCTGGAAGTGAAGTTTCCATATTGCAATCAGTGACAGTATTTTGACATTTGTACAAAGGAATGTATATATCTAAACCCCAGTCTGTTTCCACTGAAAATGAAATAAACTGTGGTGATACCTGAAAACTCAAGTTTGCAAGTCTGGAACTTGAAGGCTTTTCTAGAGCTTCCTGAAAGTGTGCAAGGTTAACCTTCAAAGTCTTTGTAGGACTGGTGTCCCTCTAGTCTCTTCTGTAAACCAGTTTTCACATTCATCTGTCTTTTTACTCTGTCTTAGACTTACTGATGTGGGTAGAAATCATCTCTCTAACTTCTCCCTCTTCTGAGATATATACTGGAGATAATGACCATTATTCCTCTACTTGACATTCCAGGTTAAAAATGCCAAATCCACTCAACTCAGTCTTCCCTCTAGTTTCAGTCAATTTCTGGGGGCACATTGATTTGATTAATTACCCTTTTTGCAGCATGGAAGCTGCTTGGGTGACCTCTAGATCATCTAATGGCTGATGCATGGGAACTCTTCATCACAAGCAGAGCTTTGGCCTGTGACATTCTCAGGGTCCATAGTGTCACAAGGGGGAAATGGTTGATATCTTGTACCCCTAACATTTACTTTAAACCCCATGCACTTTTTCCTTGGTGCTGCATTGTGGATAGCATCCAAATATTTCTTAATTCTTAGTGGCTTAACCTCTCCTATCTGAGTCATGGTATCTGCCACAGTGCAGTGATGACCAGAAAGCTGTCCGTGCTTTGAGAGTCTTGTGCTATAGAAGAGCTGGGTTATATGTCACAGGGGATCCAGAAGGAGCCTCAACAGTTCCCATGTATTAATGACCCATTGTCATTACAGGCTTGTCTAACACAGCCCTCATTCATTCAGCTTATATTTCTGTTGAACACTGATTAAGCCCTCATAGACAAGAATTTTGCTCTTATGCAGGGTGGTTGCAGTCTCTGTGCTCTACTACTAAAGCTATGGCAAGCAAAAGAAAGCTGTGCTGCTAATTCAAAATATATATGTTCTTTAGCTGCCTCCCCTTCACCAAACCTTTTAAGCTTGTTGCCTAAAAATGCCCTTTAGAAGAAAAAAATCCATAGTGCTTGTAGAGCTGGCTGATTTGCTGGTGACCTGCCTAAGGACTGCATTACTCAAGTACTCACTTGTCCTTTGAACACAAAGAGACAGGTGGAGCCTGGGGTATTACTTGGTACAAAGCAAACATTTAAAAAGCACAAAGTTTCAGGTCCTTATTGGTAATGGAAAGTGCTGTTTTCAAAAGTGCCATTTGACATTTAGAAGATTAACTGGTATTGACTTCCTGTGTGAGTTGGGCTCCTGAGTATCTGAGTCACTTTTGGAAACCTGGGTTGGCCATCTGTTTCACTTAGGCTTTGCGGTGCCAAGTGAAGCAATGCATAAATACTTTGATGACTATAGTCTGTAGTACCTCAATTTTAAAAAAAACCCAAACAACACAATTATTCCAACAGCCTGACACCTATTGGAATTTTCAGAAGTTCTGGGGCCTCAAATTCCCACTGCTTGGGAGAAAGCAGATGCGTTTGAAAGCAATCAGAGTTTAAAGGGAACTTGTGCTTTTGAAAACCCCAGAGCTACCCCATCACTTTTGAAAGTGGAGCTCAAGTACTTCCAGAAATTTCACCTGCCATCCCAGACAACAGCAACAGAACCTGAAAGCAAGGAGTATTCCTTCAAATGTGAGATGTAAGATGGTAGCATATATAACAGGAACCACCTATTGCAAATTTGTCTATAGATTTTGAGAATGTTCATGAAAGACACAGCTGAGACTGAAAACATGGGCATTTGAAGCATCAGGGGAGCTGTTTCTGTGAGTGGTTCAAACCGGACATAGGCAGGAAAGGCTATAGTCCAGCACAGAGAGAACATGCCAGCCTTTGAGCAGTGCTCTGGCATGGGATGGATAGCAAGAATCATCTGGGAAGAACTTGGTATTAAGAGCTCTATTTGTATTTTGACAACAAGAGAAGACAGAAGACTTGAGGTTGAGGAGGAGAGGACATAACAGAATAGGTGGTTTAGAAGTCTAGCTTAGGAAAAGTGTAGCAACATCCATGAGATACATGAGAGATGGAGCTACATGAGAGATGGAGCTACATGGGTCAAAGCAGGGGAAGCTCCAAGAAGTAGCTGTGCCTTTCAGATGGAGGAAGTAAGAGAGGAGATGCAGGGGCCTACTCAAGAGCTGCCACATGGAGCCGTGAGGAAAGCAGCGCTCCGGGAGCAGTGGTTTACTCCTGTGCTGGCTGCCCAGAGTGCCCTGGCTGGTGTCCACACTGTCTGAGGCAGAAGGGGGAACAGCAAGCAGGGAGGCAGCTGAAAATAGCGATGTGAATGTGAAAATGATAGTCATGATTGTTCTTGTTCCTTTCTAGTATAAGCAGGTGACAGTCCTCATCTTTCATTCTCTGCTGTGAGACTTAGCAATAATATACTCTTCCTTTAAGCTCAATAAGGATGTTCATATTGCTCCTCTTGTTTTAACTGGAGTTCAACAGTTCCTCACTGCTACATTGGGAAACTGGGCCAAATAAACAGCAGAGTAGTCCATCCATCATACTTTAATTTTGTGCCTTGAAGGAAATGAGTAGTCCAGGGAAACGGCACACAGTGCAATTTGAACAGCCATCCCCAGGCCATTCAACATCAGGGGAGGCTCATAATGAGAGCTCTTGGTGCCCTTGTCTACCTCTGTAATGTTTCAATACTCAATTTTATTTGGGACAGTATCCATAACTTTCCAGGATTATGTCACCTTCCCTTTTCAGTTTCATAGTGAATTTGATGCCGCCGAAAAGTGGCTGTTTTGAAAGCTTTGGAGACTGTAGAAAGTTTGTTGGTCAAAAACATAAACAACAGCAGCAGCTTCTTACTGGTCCTCCGCTATGATTTTCCTTGACCAAAAGGACAATAAAAACTGGAAGTCCGTATGATTTTGAGCACTGCTTTTTTTTTATATGCTTGTAATGCTTGATGGAAACAGTTCTAATTCGATGCCATTGTGTTTTTTAATGACAAAAAATCAGTTGGCAAATTACAGCTCACTCTTACTCCTGGATCCAGAGGACATGGATACAAGTTGCAAAGGTTTATTACAGTACTATGCCAGTGGAAGCCAGACAGAGCGGTGGTCTTTGTCTACCTCTGGTTCATTTTACTGCCTACAGATTGTAGCAGTTTCTTCTGTTAACATTTCCCAAACCAAGCTTGGCCATTTACGAAGTCTTCGGTAAGTGTGGTTGAGAGAGAATATAAAATCCATATGGATATGACTGTGGATAGAAATGTTTTTGTAGGAAGCTGCGAGGGTGTGTTGCCATTTTCTGAAGAAATATTTCCCACTTTCAGCATTTAAAACTTTTTAAGCTACTAGTTTTTGTTTAAAAACGGCACTGCATGGTTTGGTTTTTCTGTAGGTTCGTCTGTTTGTTTTAATCCGTTATAATTAATTGTATATTGATTGTTGTTAAGGAATTTAGAACCATGGAAGTGTTCAAGTTTATGCCTGTAGCTGGATCAGGAGTATATAAAAACCTTTGTTTTGTGATTTCTTAGCTTTAACATTAATTGAAAATTCATTACGCTTTCTGGGTAAGATGGATCTGGACTGATTAACATAATAGAAAATGTAAATAATTTGTAAAAGATTTGATTCCTACTATATAACATCACTAATTTCCTTAATAACAATGTCAGAATACTGAAAGCCTCCCTCACAAAGTAGGCAGAGCTTTGCAGAATTCTCAGGACTCAATTTAAACATACACTTATTGTTTGTGTCCTCATTTCTCTGATGAACTCCTGTATGACCTTGGGCAAGTCACTTCATTTATCTGTTCCCCAGCTTGCATAGCATAAAATAGGCTAATAGTACTGTATTCTTAGGAGCTGTGCATAAAAATTCTGTCCAAAAGCAGTAAGGGAAAGATATTGCTATTGTTGTTGATCTATCTATTTAAGCAACATGTCCTTTATGGTCTTATGCATCACATGAGTAGACCCACCGAAGGCAGGAGGACTGTTTACACTATGAAAGTGGTTTGCTGGACATTGGCCAGAAAATAGGGATGAACCTATAAGTAGTAGATGTTCCCCAAGGCATTTAGCAGCGGGAATTATGGTTCAGAACCATGTTGGGAGGGTGGGTATATATATAAATAATTGTCATCAGGATTTAAAGTCATTCAGGAGGCATAGTCTACTTTGCATGTAAACAAAATGTAGGTCTTGAGGGAGTCTGTGTCTCTACTAAATCTGCTCATGTCTAAATCCTCTTTTTTAGGCTTTATATTTTGTAATCATTGTAATTTAAATTCAGCTACAGTCCACAGGATTTGCACATTTTACCACCATTAAGGAAGTCAATAAGAGCTGTGCATCCCACTCACAGTATCTGCCCTTCAATAATTAACTCCTTCCCATCCCCTAAATCTGGAGTCAGGCACAGCAATAACACTTGAGACAGTCTTTGAGAGTATTCACCCTGGGAATATGCATGTAAGGGACAATCAATTCAGATGATTTGTATTTGTCTTCCCTGAGATGCTAAGCTGCTGACTTTGTTGTTGCTGGGTAAGCAACCACTCCTGCAGTATCTGAAGGTATCATCCCCTGTTGACCTCTGTGCCAGGAGATCAGGCAGTACATTGCCTGCACCCTTTGGTTTCCTTCTGATGTCTATTTGACATCTTTCCCATCACACAGATTGCATAGTATTAACCAACTGCATGTGTTCTCCCAGCTAAGCAAACTCTTCAGGCCAAATTCATCACTGAAACAGACAATAAAGCTTTCCACCAGAAAAGTACTGTTCTACTATTATCCTGTTTTGTAGTTCCTTCAAGTGTTTTCATGTTATGTTGAGAAAGTTGTAATTGTTTTGCAGTAAACAGCTTTCCAGGAATGACAAATGTTGCTTCGCCCATTGAAAAGAGGAGACAGATGTTCTGTGTAGTAGGAGACAGGAAAATACCCAGGCTTTTACCCATCAGCCAAGTTTGAATTTTTTTCCTGTAGTTAAAAGTGTAGAATTGAAACCTGCAGTAGAGGGAGTATTGAACATTGCTTCACCTCAATCATCCCTGCTAAGTATTATGATGGCAAGAAAAGGATCCTTAATATCCCTGTTACACACGGAACATTTTATTAACTCAGAGAGGCACTTGGGGTTGGCTTTTTTTTTCTCCTGGAGAAAACAGTAGAATTTGACAGGTAATTTTGTAAACGAAGACAGTAAACAGCTGTTGAAGATGATAATGTCTGAGTGGTTTCCTTGTTTCTATGAAAACTTAGTTACACTCATTTTAGATTAATTTTTCATTGTCTTCTGTTAAATGAGAATTGCTTACATGACTGCTTCAAATGGAACCTTGATTGCTTTCCATCTACTGCCAAAACCATAAAAGAGCAAAAAAAAAATCAAATTCATAAAAACATTTATGAGTGCTGATACAATAAATTCATGCTATAGTGCATTTTAATTTGATAAATTAAAGTTTCGCTATGCAGCAGTTTGTATTCATGTGTAAGAGAGTCATATACATTAGCCATTTAAATTCAATACTGAGTTAAACAGCAGTAAAAGCAATTCTGGCTGCTATTGGGAGCTTTTGGTATGGTATTATGAAATTTCCCAAAAGTGTGAGATGCAGTGTGAGAGAAATGAAGTTAAGTATACTCATGGAAAAGGAGGCAAAAAGAGAGCCTTGTGACAAAGCCACCAGACAGGGATTTAGAAGATAGAGCTTCAGTCTGCACATTACCCACAGATTTTCTGTGTTAACTTTGTAAGTGCCACTCGGGAGTGTGGAAGGAAGGGGCAGCCCTTGCAGTCTAGGCTCAGTAATGAGGTCCACTTTCTAGCTGCTGCTGTGAACAAGTCACTCTATTTTCCCTGGGCCTCATTTTGCCATTTATAAGTGCAGCTAATAAACACCCTTTCACTCTTTTTCTTGTTTGTTTTGTGTGTGCAGGCCACAAGGTCTCGTGCTCTGTGAAACCATCTTTTACTGTGTTAATATACCACTTAGCACAATGGTGTGCCAGTATTCAGCGAAATACTGTAAAGTGAAAGGAAAACAGTTACAAAGAGTCTAAGCCATAATTCAGTCCTGCTTTGAAGTATGTTAGAGGCATTTAAAGCTTCTGCTGAATCTCTGCATATGGATGATTTCACCCAAGATGGATATTTCTTTGAGTCTGAACAAGTGGTCAGGATCTATTGTTTGTGAGTTCACGGAACGATCAGGCAAGTGTGAATGAAGGTCATTTGTTTTGTTTGTTAGATCATACACTGAATAACACTTGAGTCCTGTTATGACCTTTTACAGAATTTTGTTTCGGCATAAATG
>NW_009926933.1:129251-134174 GCF_000696875.1 Nestor notabilis | reverse complement strand
GCAGCAGTAATAAAAATATTGATAAATGTGTTGCCAGGATTTAAAGTGTAACTCAGGCTTGCTGGAGTACAGCTCTTTAGGCAGCCTTAATAGTTTATGAAACATTTCACATCACCCAGTCCTGCGTAGAACTACTTCTGGAAATGTTTCTAAATGCACAACATTTTGCCTTTGTGAGGCTTCACACCATGAAAAGCATTGTTCAGGAAGGGAAATCACTGCCTCTTTAACAAATTGATATTTCAAAGTTCACTTCAGAGTCATTTTTTTTATAGCTTCTTCACCCAAAAAAGTTCAACTCAGATGTGCCAATACACTTTTAAGGAGCTCCTGTTTTTCTTCTATTGAGCCAGTTCTCTTGACAGGCTTTAATAGAAAGACAGGCAAGACAAATGACTGGTGTGAGATCATACAGTTAGTCCATGACCCCAGAAAGGGCTTTGACACAGACTCTTAACACTAGACCACGTGGTACTTCATAAGCCAGCAGCACACAGCTAACAGAGATTCCTGACACTTAACCGCAGGCCAGTTACAGAGCTTTGAAGTAAGGAGAGACAAAGGGGCAGCAAGTGAGCAAGAGAATTTATCTGTAAATAGAAGATCTGCTCTGAATCCCCTTTGGCAGTGTTCCCCTGCATGGAAGGGGCCCAGTTGTGTGGTTAATATCATGGGAGGTTGACAATAGATCTTGGCTAGCTAAGGGTAACATAAATCTAATGTAGAATTTGAGAACTGAGAATGGGCAAGGGATGTAAGTGTAATTTAAGCTTGACAAATTCAGCCTGTCCAACATGTTTTCTTGCGTCTCTATTACTTCCTGCTGTATATATATGTATACACACATACACACAGCATTTCATTCACAAGTTCTGCTCTCAGTTCTTTGGCTTGTCACAGATGTTTTTGTGCTTGCCAGTAAATTACATCAATGATTCCAGAAGCCTCTTTTTTTTGTCTGCTGGCATAGGTAGAACATGGAATGCAGTACGGTAATCTAATACAGCCAGCTAAGATATTCTCTGGTTTTTCTCTTCTCTGTCCATTTCACCAAGACATATTCATTCTGTGAACCAGATCATCAGCAACAGGAATCAAATAAAAATCCAGTCATGTCAGGACATAATGTTAATTTACACTACGTGACACCTACTGAGGATGAAGAGACAACCTCTGGTAGCCTAGAGCACCTCTTACTTCACAGTATTACTTTAGATGCAATTTGTCTTTATATTTCAGTACTTGGAGCTCAATATCCCTGTAAATCCCTTTTTCTATATTCAAAACGCTCCATCTGCTTTGGGAAATCCTTTAAATTAGTCATAAAGGCCAAGTCTCTTTATAGAAATAACTGGATAGCAGAGTCATCCTATCTGCAAAACTAACAGCTAACTTGTAGTGAAATGTAATTCTTGGAAGACATGGCAATGCTGCTGAAAATTATTAAGAAGATACTTGTCTGTTTTCAGAGATCTTTTAGACTGAATGTCATGTTGATATGAGCATGTTTAGAAAGTATAACAGATGCTGAACATCCAGAAGATATCGACCTCTCTTTTTCTGGTGCAAATTGTATGTTCTGCAGTCAGCAACAGCAGGATATTTGCAGCGATGTATAATCCGCATTTGACAGTCTGTATGTACCGTGTTGGCTTAGCACTGCTCCCTCACCAGAGCAGCAGAGTTCAACCCCTGGAAATTCAACTCTTAATGTCAGATTGCTCTACAGAGGTTTTCTCTCTGCGTTAGCCAGAATTTAAAATCCCTGGAAGTGAAAGCTTTTGCTCAGGGATTTTAGCATGAATTCCACTGAACCAATGCCACCTGCATTTCTGTTGTGATAACAAGGCATTATATTGATGGGTATTCCAGGTAACCTGAAAGATTCAGGTCACCTCATGATTCAGGTCACTTCAGCTACAATTGTTTCTGTATTTTGTGACCAAAAAATTTTGGGCACAAACACGTACTTCTCACAGCCAACCATGGATAATCACTCAGCCATGAGCATTCCTGATATCTCTGGTTGAAATAATCCCCAAGCAAAGAAAGGGTTCCTGTTTCTTGTCCAGTCCTTTGCAGCCTGATGTTGAACAATCTGCCAAGCCATGCTAAAGCATAGGGCTTGTCCCAGGTGACAGTAATAACAAAGGTGCAAAATAGAGGAGAATCAGACCATGACCCCAGTTCATTGAATTAGGGGGAGGAGAGGGAAAAACCATCTCCTGTGGGGTGCAGCCAGGTCATCTCTGGGAGTAGAGCATTACAGTTGGTGGAATATTCAATAGAAGCCTATAAGCAGCTCTCTGCTGGTGGAAAAGGTCATCTCTTGGTTTGCCTTGGGCATCAGAAAATACTTTGAAATCGCCCTGGCTTCTCTAAGCTGACAGTGCTGCTGGAGAAGAGCGCCTGAGGGTACCAGCGAGGTGACAATGGAACAGTGGCCCCACTCCCATCAAAATCAAAAGCAGAATGTCGATTGACTTGAGCGAAAGTAAGGTCAGGACCAAAGTGTTGTGTGTAACATATTTCAGTGCTGTCACCGTGCTGATTTTTCAGGCACAGGAGAATGGTTGGCAGTATTCGCTGTACAGCTTCAAGAACTTTGAGAGATGTTGACACAGATTTTAATAGATGGATCATTTCCTGCACACTACAGTTTCTCTATTTAAAGAAAAAGTGCCGCATATTGAAGGGAATAATAATGTGTCCATGATTCACTCCCTTTATAATCTTGTTCTGAAGGGGATGCATCTGACAGATTGCTACCCCAGGAAAATCGAACTAGATTAAGGATCTGTAGCTGGGAAGAGGCCGGAAGGAGCAAACTCCTATATATTAGTGCTGTTAATTTCCAAGACCACCCAGTCTAGTTTGCTGTTATCCTTCCCCCCTTTTAACCTTTTTTTCATAATGCTCCTTGCAGGCTGCTTTTTCAAATAAGAATCCATGACAGTGTTCTTGGATTTTCCCCGTGTACAGCTCTAAGTGTATTTGCCCATTGGCACTTCAAATGAGAGTATAGCACAGCTTGAGTTGACAGACCTCTAATGGTTGTCTTTAAGAATTGTCTCTTATCTGACATTCACACAGCTGTGGAATCAATCCTGGTGGTGTTCTCATCCAGGAGCAATTAACGAGTGTAAGACAAAGGTGTAAATGAAATTGAATTACCCCAGCTGAGCTGCATGCTGAGATGAACTGCTGGGGTTTAGCTGAGACATGGTACTGCACCAATCCACAGCAACATGGCTGTTTGCACTTGCAGGCCAAGACTTCTGACCTGGGGTTAAAGAAGAAATTGTTAATGACTTCTGTAATTCTGTATTAAATTGTGAATTCTGTAATAAAGTGTCCACTGGCATCAAGCTTTTGCTTCCTGCAAAAGTTGTTGAGGCAGCATTACAGAGGGATAGATTGGGCTAAGAGATGGCTGACAGATGAATTGGTAGGATTTGAGACCTAGAGGTTTAGTAGAAAGTTCGGTAGCAACTAGCTCCCACTCATCCAAATTAAACCTTGTTTATAAAATGAAGGAAACTTTCTGTAGGAAACTCACCCCATTTCTGACCATCCATAGTGTAAAGTGCAGAGTGGGACATGGGCAGTTCTTTAAAAATATACTTCACCCTTAGAAACTGGTAAAGAACCTGAGCATGTGGCACTCTCACCCTGTAAATCTCATCAAGCTTTGTCGCCTCCTGCAAGTGCCTTCCAGGAGAAGAGGACTGTGAATCTGATAATGTCCGCTTCTGTCAGGAGTTCCCTGCAGGATTGATTTTCTACTTCTTCCTGCTCTATTTTCACTTAGAAGATAACCCTCAGTTTTTGTTTTGAAATGAAGCTAATTGGACTTACCTACTGGTTAGATTGAAGCAGCAGAAGGAAGACTATCCTTGATTCAGGAGTGAGTCAGCAGATGTTCTCCTTGCCTGCAGTCCGACTCTCAGAGTTCAGCTTTCGTACGTGGATTTGGGCAGGACAAATCCACACAGTGGTGACTCTCACCCCACATGACTGCAAATCCTTAATTTCCACTACCTCTTTCATGCATTCCAAGTAGCTGTTTCAGACCTGTGCTGCCATCAGCCTGCTGATGACAGATTATAGTTTCATAAGAAATAGAGTTATCACAGGTGGATTATTTTCAACATGTGCATTCCTCATGAACATGGTTACTCCTGCTTCTTTATGCTCACTCTCACTGAGCACTGCACCACTCCCATCCCACATGCACACGCTATGTGTGCAGATGGGCTTTAGCTGTTGGCTTTGCATTTCTTTGGAACCTTGGAAAGCTGGACTTTCATCAGTCTAATCCCTCTTGTCTGATCAAACAAATGCCAAAAAAGTCAGCAAAGAGCAGGAGCGGTGACTAATATTGCTGCAAACTTCAACAACAAAGGGAAGGCTTGTTCTTTAGAAACTTTTTTACTTATTTTTGACTATGTCCCCTAAATGTCATTTGTATAATTACACAGAAACCTATTTCGATTCACCTAGTGCAGAAAGGCATAGAAAGAAGGGTATAAAAAGGCAGTAATGCTTCTTTGGAAGAAAATGACACTAGACTTTTAAATCTTTGCTTTGGGCTGTGAGACAAATGTATAACTCTATGGTGCATGGAGACAGACTCTGTGCTAGACTCTTGTTTATTACTTTCTGCAATAAAAAACTCGCTGTTGTTTAAAAGGTATTCTGATATCATGCAGCCTATGCTTCCCTCTAGCACTCCTCTGCTCTTCCTGGGGGTCGAGTAAAGATGAACATTTTTTCCTATCGATGGAAAGTCACCACTATGAAGCATAATGTCTCTCAAAAGCCTTATCAATAGCCATTGTGTTTTCTTCCTTTGAATTGGGGCCTGGTTTAGCAAATTTGAAATGGAGACTTCCCAACAAATTAGACGTAGCTATTTTCTAA